>NW_022689064.1:0-856 GCF_011630105.1 Anneissia japonica | reverse complement strand
TTTACTTATATTTACCTACATCAGTGATTTTATAATATGCTAATGTTCATTATCACTTTCTTCATCACTATCTGATGAATCAGAAACACTCGACAACAATGGAAAGTTGTTGCACAAACTCAATTCCGCTTCGCAGTTACATATCTCAGTACACTGAAGATTATTTCTCTTACACGTGCATGTATTATTTGAACATGTACATATTGAACAGGTACGTCTGATAAGCTCAGCAATTGCTTCAGAGGCAGCCTGCTTTTCTGACAAGACAGGTCTCAATTTACCATCTTCCATAACCCAGCCCAGTTTGCATGGATCAGGGATTTCTGGATGAATAACAGTATCCTGGCTCCATATATTGGCCTGCAGATGTACACGCAATATATGCTGATATAAGGCTCCTGCAGTTTATGAAATCACCACCTTATGTTTACATGCTTTGGCCAAGCCTGGGATCATTTAATGTGAGAATGGGATGCAAGGAGTTTTTGTGTAGTCTTCTCTGAACGAAGAAAGTATCTGCTAAAATGCCTCAATTTTACGATGGAAAAGATTCAAAACTCTGCCAAACAATCAAGGTGTAGATAAGCTGCCACCAACTGCAGGAGCCTTATATCAGCATATAATGCATGCACATCTGTAGGCCAATATATGGAGCCAGGATTCTGTTATTCATCCAGAAATCCCTGATCCATGCAAACTGGGCTGGTTTATGGAAGATGGTAAATTGAGACCTGTCTTGTCAGAAAAGCAGGCTGGCCCTGAAGCAGTTGCTGAGCTGTTGTCTAGTGTTTTTCATTCATCAGACAGTGACAGTAATGAAGAAAGTGATAATGAACATTAGCATATTATAAAATCA
>NW_022689063.1:0-1456 GCF_011630105.1 Anneissia japonica | reverse complement strand
TGAAATTTGACCTTGGTGAACTAGGTTCGGTTTATGAAGATGAGTTGACTCAGGTCTTGCCGTGTTGGACCCTGAGCCAACCAAATTTAGGTCGTCGCCTTTGAGCCGGCTTGAAATTTATTGGTAGTTCACAATTCAAAAATTGTTGCTCTGAGGCGGTCCTGAGCCGACGTAATTATTAAGTGCGATTGTACTCTAAATTGAAAGCATCCCAACTTTGGGTTTTATCTTGAGATTAGTTTGCTTTCATGATCTCAAGATTATTGTTAAGCTATACAATGCCTTTCTGCACCAAATCCTAGAGTATGGCTTAACTGCTGGGCTTCCCAATAAAATTGGCCATATTAAATCATAGAGTCTGTTCGATGTAGGATGACAGAATGTGTGCGTGGATCATGGTATACCATCCCCTCGCAGACTTGAACGTCACTAATTTTGTTTATTTGTTTGTTATTGTTCCCTTATTTAGCACTAAATGTTCATAATCAGTATGCTGCAGTTTCTCTTTTTTTTTTTCCAATATTATTATCCTCCGTCACTATGACCATTTTTAATTTATGCATCATTTAAACAATCAGTTTCGGAGGTTATATGAGTCACTTCGTACTGACCTGAGAGATGAATCTCTTGTGAACCTTAAAATCCATGTGCAGTTGTAAGTGAGATTGGACAGTAGTTTGTGGCAATATTTTTCTCTTGTTTTTGATGTGATTTTGTTTTGTGTTTTTTCTTGTATTTTTAGATATTTTTTTTAATACTGTATGTTTTTATATTTATTATATTTTTCTATTTAATGTTCTGAATGTTTACTGTTATACAAGTAACAGTTCACAGCAATTTAATTTGCTTTTTGTTTATCCTTCCACCGACAAGGGTTGTCTTTTTTTAATGAATTATGGCGAAATAAATGAATTGGTGTTAATAAAAATGTAGGCCTTTTGAATCCACCATCACAGTGCTGCTTATTAGCAGAAGTTGCATTAAGCAGCTTGGCATTCAAAGCAATATCTTAATCATAGCTTCAATAGTTAGAGACTAGCTTTTTCTTAATAAATAGAAATTACTATTGATTTTTCCATATTTAACGAGGGTAAGTATCCAGTAGTTTTTACCATGTAGAACCTCCATCCACTCCAGGTTTATGATGAGTGGAGTTTGCTTTTATTGTGTTATAAATACTGTCATCTTTGCCAAGGTTGTACAAATTGAGAATGAAAAGAAAGTATTTCAACCAAGATACAGCTCCCCTTCCAACTTTGGAGATCCCACATTATTCTCATTAATGAATTGGTAGTTACCAATGATGGTATTACATCATGATTGAATAATATTCACTATATAATTGTTTAATATTCAATGATGTATTTTTTACTCTATTATTATTATCATTATTGAAAATACAACATAACTATTGACTTTAAGAAACCAGATGAATTCCTTCCAAGATAATATTTTA
>NW_022689062.1:0-613 GCF_011630105.1 Anneissia japonica | reverse complement strand
GTGGTACGCATTATAGTGTGCTACCTAAATCGCGTGTTACCCATTTGAAACAATGTGCTACCCATCTGAATTAATGTACTGTGCATTATAGATGCTTTTTAACGCATTTGGAATCATGTGCTACCCATTTCAAATAGTGTGCTACCTATTTGAAATCATGTGCTATCCATTTCAAATAGTTTGCTACCTATTTGAAATCATGTGCCCTGCATTTCAAATCGTTTGCTACCCATTTGAAACATTGTGCTACCCATTTCAAGTAGTGTGCTACCCTATTTTAAATCATGGCTACCCATTTCAAATAGTTTGTTAACCATTTGAAACAATTGTGCTACCCATTTCAAATAGTGTGCTAGCCATTTGAAACAATGTGCTACCCATTTCAAATAGTGTGCTACCCATTCGAATAATGTGCTGCCCATTTCAAATAGACCATTGTAAACAACCAGTTTACTCATTCGAAATAATATGTACAATTCACTCTTCTGTACTAGGGTTGCCTCCCCACCCTGGCCTATCGAATGACAACGTTAATCCGGGTCTGTTTTAAAAAAAGAAGGAACACAAGCCGATTTCACGGATCATCAGTTAATTGCGGTCTTTTTGATGATTC
>NW_022689061.1:0-795 GCF_011630105.1 Anneissia japonica | reverse complement strand
ATTGTATTATGCAGATGTCTGTCAAAACAATTTCAAAAGTGAGAGAAAGTCTATCTTAAGCAAGTCTATATAGGCCTAAGAATTTAGGACATATATCATGCAAGGAAGATAGAAAATGATGACTTAGATCATCTTTCCCCTGGAAGATTTTTTGCTCAGCAGCGTTAGCTTCTATGGCCTACAAATATGTGTACACGGCGTGCAAATATTGAAACATTTTCATTTTTATTTTTTTTTTTCGCAAAGTGAACATATTTGAAATTAAAGAATTTGCTAACTACGTACTTTGGTGGTGAATTCTGGGGAAAATCCCTTAAATCATTCAATTTAAACATTAAATTGCTCATCTCACATAATTAAATAAGTTATCTACTCATAATGAGATGAAGAGACGAAATAATTCAGATTTCGAAGAACTACAAAATGTTTACTCCGAAAATCCTTCACTGATTACCAGCCAATTTAAAGTCCTTTCCATAAAAATATTAATCGGTACCGGTATTTATGCGTCCGTTAATTGGTGAGAAACAAATATCATCTCTCAGTCTAATAACAAACGGTGGTGGCGCAAGATAGTCAGTCAGTCAGTTCTCGCTCATTCTTTAACAAAATACTAATATTATGTTAAATCTAAAGCCGCGCACTCACTGCGCCCGACGGTCGACGGTCGACGCGATTCTATAAAGACGCGCGCGTCCGTATAAAGACGCGCGCGCAACGGATCGTTTTAATGACGATCCATTCAGATTATTGCCCCTGACGGTGTCGTGTCAGGAAACGGAGTTTGATTCGTCT
>NW_022689060.1:0-1485 GCF_011630105.1 Anneissia japonica | reverse complement strand
CACCTTTGCAAAATTATTATTAACCACATATCAATCTGTTTATTTATGTATTAGAAATTTGACATTTTCATATACAAAACACATAAAAATGAAGTACAAAAAAAGACAGGACAACATGCCAAGAGATAATAATGGGATAAAGCCCAACACCAGAGTGAATTCTCTCTAAACCGCTAACTGTTCTTTTCCTTCTCTGCCTGTGATTGATGTTTAAGTTGTTCTTAAAACATGTAATAACATCTGGTGATATATGACATAAATGAAATTAGATTTTCATTCTCAGAAGCGTGTGGTTTACATTGAGCAATTATTTTTAATGTGCGTATTGATCAACCACAGTATACTGCAATCTGTGTAGCCTTAGATGTTTTGTTAAGATACTGTCTGATAAAAATCGGAGAAACCTAATAAATTAAATTAAATGAATGGTGATTTTAAAGAAGAATCCAATAAATCATCCCCTTTATCAAAACAAGTTTATTTTCGCTGAATAACAAATACTTTTAATATGAAAAGGTCAATTCAATTATGGAATTTTATTGTTCTGTTGTTATTAGTTCAACATACAAAATATATTTTTAGGGAGTTCTTCAAATAGACCGAAATTACTCATTGTTTTGAATGACGGTTTCACCCAAGTCTCAGTTTGGCTTCCTCAAATATTAAGTTTCTTCTTCATATACTAGGTTGCATGTTGAATATCGAGCAGCCTCCGTTTATGAAGAAGCCTAACTGACTGAGAAACCATCATGAAAAATTGGGTTCATTTGAAGAACTGTCTCTATGAAATATGTTATATTGGGAACCAGATGAAACTAAACATATTTTTAAGGAATGTTTTCACCCCCATATCATTTGTGGCAAAGACAAGCCAAACCAGTCACTTGTCGCAATAATCAATTTTGAGTTAATAATACAGTGTTAAAGAGTAAAATAATAAAATAAATAAATAAAATGGTAAAAAAAGTATCCAAATCTGCCATTTTCTTATCAAGTTACAGTATATGAGAAATCAGTCTTCAAAGTTTATGATTTCAAGCATTTCTCAGACTGAAACTATCATCAAATCCTTAAAACATGCCCTTAAACATCCTTAAATGTTGTTTTAACATTGGAAATGGGGAAAATAACAGCATACAGGTAGCATGATGTATAGATACATAAAGGTTAGTTTAGTGCAATTAAGGAGGTTAATTTAATCTCCTTGGTGCAGTAAAATAGATTTTTTTAAATTTGACATTCCAGCATGTTTTTGCCATTTTCTCTGAAACACAAGTGACTGGTTTGGCTTGTCTTTGCCACATTTATATTATTGATTGTTATATTATTGTTCCTTTTTCCTTCATTAAACTATCAAATTAATAATCTTGAATTGTTGAATATTTATACATGATTTTTTTTACCAGCATGTTATTAAATGTGTTAAGTTACATTGTGAAGGTAGTAAATATAATGAAGATAATAATACGGTACTGTATGTTTTTT
>NW_022689059.1:0-555 GCF_011630105.1 Anneissia japonica | reverse complement strand
TCCGAGTTCTTCAAACATTACATCGAATTCAGCCGAGTCACCGTCATCATGATAGTTTCTTTGATGAGGATCGGAGTCGTTGTTCGGCTCTTCTCCCATAAGTTGCCGCCAGCTACGACTTAGGTTTTTTTTTTTTTTTTTTTTTTTTTTTTTTTTTTCTTATACACATCTAGATGTGTATAAGAGACAAGTGTGATTGTGTTATTCATTCAATTGTGATCTTTTCTAACATATTAATTAATATCTTAAATTCCTGTTCAATTTTTAATTTCCATTTTACTTATAAATTCCAATCCAATAACAATGGTCTATAGTCAATGTATAATTAATGTTCCTTCAATGTTCAGCAATCCAATCAATGTTCAATCAATGTTCAATAATCAATGTATAATCAATGTTCATTCAATGTTCAATAATCGACTTTCAGCAATCAAATCAATGTTCAATAATCAACGTTCAGTAATCCAATCAATGTTCAATCAACGCTTGCAAAGAAAGGTCCAGGGAGGAAATTTTACAGATTGACCACCTAATAATAATAATTAATAATCATAT
>NW_022689058.1:0-2751 GCF_011630105.1 Anneissia japonica | reverse complement strand
GTAGTGGAGTTTAATAGCTTGGTGGTTGCCAATCCTAGGGTTCTGGGTTCAATTCCTGTGACAAGATTTTTTTCTCACAACTAAAGAACTCAATTCGCTTAGCCTCATGATGATGCTGAGGCTTTATAAAGCATAACTGAACCCTGTGGGAGAACTGTAGATTTCTAAGGCCAAATAAAACAAAGTATTGTATCGAACTTCCAACTGACCTACCCATATTTTGAATTTTCCCAAATTGTGGCCAACACAAGAATTTTTTTTTTTTTTTTTTTGGCCTAACACACAGGTTACCCTATATAATGAAGGGTAACCTGTGAATATAATATTTTTCAATTGAGTATGATAGTTGGTAAAATTTGGCATTCATAAAATAAGGCTGGTTGTATGTACACATATTTTAAATTTATTTACAGTACAGGCTATATTTATGAAAGTGCCTTTCTTTGTAAATACGAAGCGTTTCTTTCTCAGATGATTGGGCTCACCTGCAATCAGCGAAGAAGCAGCAAACCCCACAGAGTACCCAATTATACTCTTGGGTGGAGAGAAGGACACAAGCCAAATACACAGCTAAGGATTGAAACCCTGATCTTGATGTTGGGAAACCACACCACTACTATGCTAAACCATTGATTAATTTGTACATCTTAACCTATTTAAAAAAATTAGTTGGATACAGTATTACAGTATTCATTAATTAACTGCAGTGTTCCAGAAGTTGAGCAAAGCATTCTCTTAAAAATGTTGTATCAATAAGCCTGCTGTACAACTGTATTTTAAACTCTAGAGCCTAAAATCTAAAATAAAAGATACCTCCACTTCCTTATGAAAATCAGTAATCAGTACAGGCGGGTGGTGTTAGTTATAATTTCCCTGAATTGCCACGAAACCACAACTCCGAAATACCAGGATATTGTCCGGCAGGGGATATTTTTACCTTGCATTGTAGTTTAAGTCATTATAATCACAATCTCAATTTTCAAGCCCTGAAACCTTGATTCAGAAATACCTGGGTTGTGTCTGGCGGGGATAGCATTACGATTTTGTTACATTTTTACCTAGTTATTAATATTTCTATTATTTATTTATGAGACTCTTCCAATTGTATTTCTATGTAAAATGTTTTTACAAATGACAATAAAATATACTGAACACTGAATAAACTGAATACTGGATTTCCCAGCTGGTGCTCCTGTACTTAAAGCCCCATTCCCAGCAAAATTTTAGTTGTTAAGAAAAATCTGATTTTTATATATATATATATAAATATAATACAAAATTGCTAGTTTATAGTAACTAAATTGAAAAAAATGTAAAATATGACTGAAATTTGATTTTTGTTTTCTTGCGTTCCACACAAAAAATAAATGCGGATGAATTTTTTTTTTTTATTCTGTGTTAGGTCTGCGAAGAAATATAGCAGGCGCCAGAAACATTAGCCTATCCAACTCTCCTAGGGCAGGAATAGCCTTACCTCGACTTAGGTTCTGTTATCAGACATAAAAACAGCCGACATGATATTTTCCATTGCACTTGTGAAATATATATTTCATTGGAATTATTTCAAATTTGTTTAAAAATTATTCTGACCAAGATTTTGACAACTAAACAAACATATCTCAGGCTTTTTCGATCGACTGCAGTGCGAGAGATGCGGAAAAAAACTAATTCATTACAGAGGGCACAATTTATTGACTGTATAAACTATACACCAAAGAGCAATCCAGCAGATGCGAACTACAACCTCTGAATTTGCCTAGTAACGAAGAAGTCATTGAGAAAATGGTAATGGTAATATGAGATTATAGTTTTTATTTCTCATTTTTTTTATCATTTTGCGTACAGCTAAAATTTATGCCAATATTTCTCCATCATGGTTTATAATAATTAGAGTAATGCATATGCATTTTTTCTAAACAAATTCCTTTTTTAGTGAAATTTTTGTTTGTTATCTTTAATCAGCCTATTACAATTCCCGCATCAGGCCCCACCCCCTCACCTACTACTACCGTATGTCAATACCAAACCCATATGCCACTGCCTGACGGCTGGTCAAATTTTAAACATTCCAGAGCAGGAAAATGTGGCGAAAATGTCAAGGCTAGGGTAGGAAAGTAGTAAACAGTGAAATTTCACTTTACTGTACTGGAATACAGTATTAAAAACCTGTCTCCATCACCTTTCAGTATTTATCATCTCCCTCCAGAGGCTACCGCTGTCTGTAACTCATCAAGACCAACAAGACTAACATACACACACGACGCAACATAACTAAATCTCATGCGAGACTTATTGCATTGTAGCGGCCTTGGAAACAATTACATATACTTTCTAGAAGATTATTGTTTGGATGTATAAACTAGGATTAAATATGAAAAAAAAATGTATATACAAACCTTCAACAGACTTAATTTTCAGTACAGAAACGCGAAATTTAACAGGTACGCCAACAGTAGCTAGGTCCGTCGTCTCACGCTTTTCACACACAGAACACAATTGAACAACAGTGCCTCTAGCGGGCGCTATATACATATTTTATTTTGTCAAACCAATTCTCAAGTCAACTTTAATCAAGAAATATCATTCCCAGCCACCAATTTTTCGTTATAATAACGATAATTTATCATCATAGTTACCATTATCGTCATCATCATTAATCTAATAAAGAAATCCATGAAAATGAAGTTAACAAGTGAATTACCCTGACAAAAGAGATTAAAACAAATTATATATATATACTATATATACTGT
>NW_022689057.1:0-655 GCF_011630105.1 Anneissia japonica | reverse complement strand
TTTATCTAGGTTATCACTGTGAAAAACAACATGAGTGTTTGCTAACTGTTTTGCAAATATTGAGAGCTTGATAAATATAGGATACAACTCAAGAATCATGATGTCAAAGGATTTCCATAAAGATGGCCAGGTACCTTGTATCCATTGATTATTGAAGGTTGCCCCATAACCGACCGGCGTCGTAGTAGAAGTGTAAACAATCCGAGTCTAATCTATTGGGCATTTTTATGAGGGTTGTTCCGTTGTATTGGAACAAAAAATGAAGCCAGGTCTTAAGGTCGTCTTTTGTACCCTGTGTGAGTTTTACACGACTGAATGGGGATGTCTTTCCTACAGTGAGACAAAGGCTCAAGGTTAGTCATTTGACAGTATGATGTTATTTTAGTTCTGTACAATCCTTCTATAATAATGAACCATGAAAATTTCAACAAATATAATTCCATTCTTATAGTTAGGAGTGTACTACAAGCAACGTCCCGTCCACATTGGAAATGAACTATAAAACAATATCAATAAATATTATGAATGTATAACTATTATAAGTACATCCTTCTGGGGATTACAGTGGATATCAGCGCATACTGTACCATTATGTTAACTGGGTGTGTGTTTCTTCACAATTACTCCGGATATCAGCGCATGCTGTACCGCATGT
>NW_022689056.1:0-735 GCF_011630105.1 Anneissia japonica | reverse complement strand
GGCAGTCGCGTAGTAGAATATTAAACGTGTTTAATATTTCTCACGACGGCTTAAGACTGTCCCCAACGATAAATCGGGTCGGGCTGCGTCGGCCGACGCTGTCTGAGTTGGCCTTTAGTATCATAGTGCGTTAGACATGATTTGCTGCTTAGGCTTTCTTTACACCAATCAAAAGCCTTTTTTTGACTATCTGTCCACAACCACTCAATGGCTGTATTTTCGTAGACAGGTTCGGCAAAAACTTTGAATAGAATTGTACAATTCCTAGGAATGACCTAAGTTGTGCAACATTTTCTGGTTGCGGTGCACACTTAATTGGTTTGATCTTGTCCTCAATTGGTGCAATTCCATGAGAGTTGACTTTAAGTCCAAGATATATTACTGTACTTCATCCATCAGGAATTGGCATTTTGCGGGTTTCAAGCGAACATTGTAATGTTCAAATCGTTGAAATACTTCCTTTATTACCGCCAAGTTTTCATTTACTGTTTCGGTGCTGATGAGGACATCATCCTGATTACACAAGCAATTTTCGATACCGTTTAATATCTTATCCATTTTGCCTTGAAAGATCTTTGAAGCTGGCTTTACACCATATGGAAATTTGTTGTATGAGTAAAGGCCTTTATGCGTGTTTATCGTAACATAGCTTTTGCTCTGTTCATCTAAATTAGTTGAGCATATGCATGGGACAAATCTAGCTTAGTAAAAACACGTTTTCCAGCTAATTCAGCA
>NW_022689055.1:0-2046 GCF_011630105.1 Anneissia japonica | reverse complement strand
CGAAATCAACCAATCAAATGACTGGGATCTATTTAAATGCTTTATAATATTTACTGTGGAACAGGTAAAGTGAAAGCGAGTCTATTGCACAAAAAAGACAGGGATGTGATGGAAGCGAAGTGTGTGATCTCTCAGTGGAATGGTTTAAAGCGCTGTCCATACAGTACTATAACATTTTCTTTGATAGACTGTTGTATGCCCATATATAGTCATGAAGTGCCTATATATGGTCATGCTGTGATGTCAGCACAACCATATTTATGCATGTCACATGTTTTTGTCAAATAAAATTTGATAATCTGGACATTACTGTATTTAAGATACAGAATTGAAATATGTAATTTTTTATATGAGACAATAGGAAAGTGATAGTAAAACAGTTTTCGCTATCTGAAGACAGGAAACCAAGGTGGCACAATAATTGCTCATCTCAATGGAGTCACTTCAAACAGAGCAGATTGTTGTGAACGAATTGACGTCAATCCCATAAGGGAGGACACAATATTTATTATACATTCCAAATTGTTCTTCTTGAAGCAAGGTAATTCAACAGAAGGACGCACATCTCCGCTCTCGAACATAGCGCGTGCGTACAGTCCTTTGATCTTTACTGTGGCATCGACAATCCGATACTAGTTGCGAGTACAGCCGTCAATTAATAGGCTATGCGTGCCATTCGTTTTATGGTGTTAGTTTTTATTTTATTAATTTTGGGTACTTCGCAATGTCTGCTACATCTGATTTTTTTTAACCGCGAGCTTGTTAAATGCTTCTATAAACTGCAATTTGATTTGTGAAAATTGACCAAGAAAATGAAAAGTTATAGCAATTTAAAATTTACGAATTTTATAAAATTTCATGTTCTTATGTAACATTAATCTGTCATTTTGACAATGTTGGCATAAGGTGCCGAAAACGAATATTTGAGTATATACAGAATACATATACAGTACAGTATACAATACAGAAAATTTATTAATTTTTCTGCGAAGTAAGTCTCATGAATGACAATTCACCACAATTTTGGTAAAATTAATGTTGAAATGAAGAATATATTTCAGTCTAATGTTAGTGCAAAATATCATTAGTCCTTTGTAATCCGCCGCACGACGCGCGGTTATCATGGCAACTAACATGCGCGTGGGTACTTCGTCACATACGCTGATGGTTTATGGTCTGGTTGCTATGGTTTTTGTGACGTTCAGCGTGTAGGGACGCACGTACGCCTAGAATGTTGATGCCAGAGTTATAACTTTGATGTTCCGAGATGTGCGTCCTTCTGATGAATTGCCTTGCTTGAAGTGTGCACGTACCAATCTAGTTTAAAAAAAAAAATCTATACGATTACCAAAAACATCTTGCAGGTTTAGCTATTAGCAGACCACTGACCACAACTTTGCAAAACACATTGACTTTTAATTTATTGACAATTTTTAAAAATTTTCACCCATGTATTTTAATTTGTAGAGCCTGTGACAATGAAATAGATTGCCCAAGAGTTCAAATAAATGTCAAATGTAATCCCAACAAAGTGGAAATGGCATGTTAATATTAATGGCATGCAGAAGTAGATTTGATAGAAATAAATCTATTAAAGATGAGTTGAGATTTGGTCCAGCTTAGAGGATCTTATATCGATAGTGCTAGCATCTTGTTCAGTGATGCGCGCATTTTTCTAGGCTAAGCACCTTAGGTTCCAGATGTTTATAGAGGCATTTGCTTTCATAACTGCGCTTTGTGTCCAGAAACTTGCTGATTTAAGTGATATTTAGTGATCGCTTGGCAAAAGTTATTGAGGATAGTGATAGTAATGAAACTTATGCAATGCATATACAGTACCTGCTGCAGTAGGGATCAAGGTGTTCAAAAGAAGAAAGGTTACCAAAATTAAGTGACCACTGACCCTAAAATAGAACAAGGTAAGAATACCACACATATTACCACACCATACAGGCGATTTGAGGCAGAAAGGCCAGTATGTAACTCACAGGTGGTCAATTATTGAGCAGGAGCGGATCCAGAGATGTCTCAAAGTGGGGGGGGGGG
>NW_022689054.1:0-529 GCF_011630105.1 Anneissia japonica | reverse complement strand
CTTCAAACATTACATCGAATTCAGCCGAGTCACCGTCATCATGATGGTTTCTTTGATGAGGATCAAAGTCGTTGTTTGGCTCTTCTCCCAGAAGTTGTCGCCAGCTACGACTTAGGTTTTCTTTTCATTTTTTTAAACATGAGAACAATAAAACGTTTTAAGTCAAAAGTGTGATTGTGTTATTCATTCAAATGTGATCTTTTCTAACATATTAATTAGCATCTTAAATTCCTGTTCAATTTTTAATTTCCATTTTACTTATAAATTCCAATCCAATAACAGTGATTTATAATCAATGTATAATTAATGTTCATTCAATGTTCAGCAATCCAATCAATGTTCAATCCATGTTCAATAATCAATGTATAATCAATGTCCATTCAATGTTCAATAATCGACTTTCAGCAATCAAATCAATGTTCAATTGTGATGGTCATAAGACTGTCATAAGAAGAGAAGTTGATAAGTAATAAATATAGAAGCATACATGATAAAACTGGTTATAACCATGTTGAAAAGTTTTTGGAGA
>NW_022689053.1:0-593 GCF_011630105.1 Anneissia japonica | reverse complement strand
ATGATGCAGCTGTGGTGGTTAAGCTGGAAAAGCTAATATGTTGCTACTGGGAAATCATTAAATCAAGTTACTGCGTAGCACCGTTAATACAATATAGGCCTAGGTTAAACAATTGGATAAATAATAATAACAGTGCTCAAATAGGAACTTGCAATAATTGTACCAAGCATAGCTCATCAACGACAAGTTCCTTATATTTATTGATTCGTAGTATCATATATCATATCTTATATTATTTCATATTATTGTATGCATTCATATATTTTGTAAATATATGCAGTAAACAAATAGAAAGCAACTCTCGAATACAGGAACAAATCATGATGCATGATTTTTAACGATGCTAGTCCAACAAGTGTTGCCATGAAAATAGCAACCTAGGCCCACTTCAAAGCAATCTACAAACGTATGGAGGGCCAGAGGACCATACCTGAGAGTAGCATTACAGCTTACAAGAGCCACTTAAATAAAATGGAGGTAGTCAACTAAAAAAAAAGTCGTTGGGTTCTTGTTTCAATACCATAGCTGACCTACTTGTGTTTGGATTTTTGAGGGTTTTTTTTTTTTCTGTATTTTATCTATATTTATTATGG
>NW_022689052.1:6020-8151 GCF_011630105.1 Anneissia japonica | reverse complement strand
CATTATTTCCGGGGCCATTTTTTCCGGGGCCATTTTTTCCGGGGCCATTCTTACCGTACACCTCTGATTTTGATCGTTTTAAATGAGCTGTTCAATTTCTTAATTGGAAGTTTTAATGTTGTCTTTGGCAGACAGTCTAACAGTACGTCAATTATAGTCAGTGTATAGAATATCGTCGGTTTTGGTAAACGGAATGCTATAATTATCTGCTTCCTATACATTTATGCCTATTACTTCTTATTCATAATGAATATGAAGGATGTTCGTGAGAAATCACCATTAAAATAATTTACAGAATTGTTTTAATACTGTGTCCCAGCATTTCTTAATGTTTAGACATAGGCCTATATCCTTAGAATCAGTAGTACTACATGTATGCTACAACACTGTCATATCTACACTACTCAAATAACCAGATTCAACACTGCTTTTTATATTTTCAAAGACTATGCTAGTAGAGAGTATGGCGGTATAGTGCACAATAGAATATTACGTCATCATAATTCATAATTATTTATTAATAATTTCATTAATTTTATTTTGCATATAATGGGTTGAAGCATATGAAAGGGGTATATGAGGGTTTATTGAAATATTAAAAACAAAAAGTGGTATTAATTAAGTGGCGATGTGTAGCGTGACGTGTTAAGTTTGTCATGTTCCCTTAAAATTTATAGTTCACTATTGTGTGCTCTTTAGAAATTGGTTACAATGAGAGTGAAAAATTGAGACAATAGGGAGATAAGTCTGCCAGCTGGATTTACAGTCATTAATCTGTCACCGATAATCCCCTAACCTAACCCTTTTGTTTTCAAATTCAATACCCTCATTAATTTAATGGGCAAGAAGATTCTTTTGTGACTGTAAATCCAGCTGGCAGACTTATCTCCCTATTGTCTCAATTTTTCACTCTCATTGTAACCAATTTCTAAAGAGCACACAATAGTGAACTATAAATTTTAAGGGAACATGACAAACTTAACACGTCACGCTACACATCGCCACTTAATTAATACCACTTTTTGTTTTTAATATTTCAATAAACCCTCATATACCCCCTTCATATGCTTCAACCCATTATATGCAAAATAAAATTAATAAAATTATTAATAAATAATTATGAATTATGATGACGTAATATTCTATTGTGCACCTATACCGCCATACTCTCTACTTATGCTATACCGTACGTAAACTGTGTCTAACATAGGAATATTATAATACAGTCCATTAATTTTCACTGTGTCGACTACATTTTCTCAAAATTTTGGGGGCCTACTACAGTACCTATACGCCGGCTTTCATATTCTTTCATCCACACGCGAGCTCGCACACTGCTACACATCTAGATGTGTATAAGAGACAAGCATAAAATATGAATATAGAAAATTCTTGTAAGTAATCAATAACATACGTACTGTTTGTAACATTTTAACAGATGAAACTTATGTCATCAGTTCACCTAACTGGCTTTAAATAGCGCCCCATATAACGTCTGGAAAGAATAATGCATCCCTGGGCGTGTATTCGAGGCAGGCGTATTGGAGGAGTTTATTTGAGGAAGCGACCTATAAATAATTAATAATTATTAATAGGTCCATGCTTGGAGTAAGTCTGCTAAATGAAAGGCTGTGCTAGGACTGTGACAAACAAACGGACATGGTTGGAGCAGGCTACATTGACAAGGCTGCTAGGATTGTGAAAAGGAAAAGGACTTGGTGTACTACTGTAGGCAATTCTCTTCGTAGATTGTGAAAAAGAATGATTGGAGAAGGTCCCACTATAATAGGCAAGGCATACGTAGATTGTGAAAAAAAAAAAAGGCTTGGAGAAGGTCTACTATAGGCAAGGCTGTGGTAAGGATTTTGAAAAAAAAGTGCTTAAAGAAGGTCTATAAGCAAGACAGTATTCCGATTGTGCAAACGAAACGCGTCACTTGAAATTCATCAATAGTCATCTTAGCCATCTTTTACGATGATACGATATGTTGTTGCGTGGACTTGCTGTGTGGTGTACACCTTTTTCTATTCCATGAGGCTTAATTTCAGTATTGCCATCACATTTATGGTGCGTCAACAAAACACAAGTTCCACTCCTGATAAATTGGAGCTGCAACATAACACCGCAAAGA
>NW_022689052.1:2317-5446 GCF_011630105.1 Anneissia japonica | reverse complement strand
AAGTGTTGTATGGATTTGTCGAGTTGGAGGTGCGAGAAGTCGTCTTTGATAGTTTTGGTGACAGTCTTGTTGGAAGGATGGAATTCGAATATGAGGGGGATGCGTTCTGATTGAGTTTTGGGCTTGTAAGCGAGCCTGTCTCTTATACACATCTAGATGTGTATAAGAGACAGGTATAGTCCCTTTATTTCACTTATATGATAAAGTGTCTCAGGCGGAATTAGGACCTGCAACCTCTCGCTGTCAAGGGGAGTATCCTACCCAGACCACATCTATAGATATCGTGCAGTTATAACCCGCAAGGAATTTTCTCTCATACAACTCAATAAAACGCTCACACATAGTGGAGTTGTAGTTAAGCTAAAAGAGCTTATAGGTCGCAGTTAGTAATACATGTTAAATAATATTTAAATCAAGTTGATGCGTAGCAAGTATAAAATATAAACAAATAGATAAATAATAATAACAGTACTCAAAACGTGGCGTTTCAGTCAGTTGTATGAGAGAAAGCGCCTGGTGGGTTAGAACTGCACAATATTATCACAACATGTTCCTATTTCAGCACTGTTATTATTTATCTATTTTTTTAATACTTTACGGTGCTACGCAGCAACTTGATATGAATATACATACAATTTGATTTGAATAAGATGTGTATAAGAGACAAGGTAGAACTGAAAGAATAATGGCATAATATCAATGAAGTTTGTTAAAAATATTTAATAACTTATACTTTACATTGGGGATATTGTGATAATATGTTGTTAAACGTGTTATACAGTATTAAAGTTGATTTTTTTTCTGTCGCCATGCCACTCAATAGAACATGAACCCAGTCAGATCATTCCTGGTAAATCTAAGCTCGATTTCATAATTATGAAAAGTTTATTTTTGAACTTTGATTTCATATATCACTATCTATCAGCATAAAAACGATGAGCGTGCTCCTTCATCCAGTGGATTAGCTAAAACAACAAGACTGTGCTATGTTATTTGTGGCAGAAGTAGATTTTATTTCCTTTTTTGGAGTTTTGACCCTATGTGATCTTCGACCCCCAGCTGGGAACACCACTTGTATAGGAAGGTGTCACCGGTTCTACAGACCAAGTTTGATTGAAAAACAGCCCAATTGTTTTGCCACTAGTAGCGTTTTGAGATATTGCCAGAAAAAAAGAATGACAGCTTAATGACCTTTGACGAACACCGCATGTATGGGAGATGTCACTGGTTCTACTGACTAATTATTAAAATTGGCCAAATCGTGTCACTAGTAGCGTTTGGAAATATTGCTAGAAAGAAAGTAGAATGACCCCTTAATGACTTTGACGCCCCAAAGTCTGCCTTATGCCAATGCATATGTGGAAAGGACTATTGCTATGGTATTTGTGACAGAAGTAGGCTTTAATTAATTTTTAGGGTTTTGATTCTAATGACCCCTATGTGAAATTTGACCCCAAGCTGTGAACAACCCATGTATGGGGGTGTCACTGGTCCTACTGACCAAGTTTTGATGAAATAGACCCACCGTCTGGCACTATAGCGTTTAGAAATGTTGCCAGAAGAAGAGAAGGCGGGCTAAGAAAACGGAACCCAGTCAGCCCGCGGTTGAGTGGGTAATAACGATAGGCCTACACCATACCACTGCGAATCAGTGGTATGATACCGTAAATTATGATATTACGTGCCACTAATGCTTAACACTTGAAACGAAGAATATCGTTTTACTTTTCTGTGGATTAGTGACAACGTTGCTTATGACAGTGTTTAACTTTTTAGGATAAAGACTCATAGTATAGCTTTCTGATTCCAGGTATGTCGATAGGTATGACTATCGGGAGCATGTTGTCTGCTTGGCTTTGCTCAACGGATGTGCTTGGAGGATGGCCATTGTCCTTTTACGCATACGGTAATAAACTAACGAATTTCATGCATTCCATGTTATAATAATGGTAATTTTAATGGATGTCACACATTACAGTCTGTCCTAAAAAGAAGTCTTGAAAAATAGAAAAAAAAGCAAGGGATTTTTCTATCTCTATATTTATGCATTATTATTCATTGTACTAGTGTTCAGTTGGGTAAAATATTTGTATCATTGTTATTTTTTATCGAACCCTGTATTCTACACGGAAAATGATGTAACGGCAGGGAGTGCAGGCTTGATTTTGGCTTTATTTTGGACAGTGTTTGTATACGATACAGCAAACGAACATCCATACATATCCCAGAATGAGCTCGCCTTGCTTGATTCAAATCCAAGTTTAATGGAATCTGATAACAAAGTAAGTTTAATAATAAAACAATATGTCAAAGCGAGTATCCTCTGTACTTCCAGATTCGTCTGGTTTAACGCCATCTCGAGGCGCACCATTGTGTAATACAATGTACAAGACAGTTATTTTAATCTGTTAACTATGTGGTCTAATGGTTATGGTACTCGGCTTGATTGACAGCGAGTGGTCGCAGGTTCGAATCTCGTTGGAGGCATGTTTTACATAATATATTTATAGGACAACATTCGTTGAGAGAGATGCTACACGATGTACCATCATGTCCTCTATTCGAAAACCTTTATTTGATGATATATGTATGTATAGTCCCTTTATTTCACTTATATGATAAAGTGTCTCAGGCGGAATTAGGACCTGCAACCTCTCGCTGTCAAGGGGAGTATCCTACCCAGACCACATCTATAGATATCGTGCAGTTATAACCCGCAAGGTATTTTCTCTCACACAACTCAGTAAAACGCTCACGCATAGTGGAGTTGCAGTTAAGCTAAAAGAGCTTATAGGTCGCAGTTAGTAATACATGTTAAATAATATTTAAATCAAGTTGATGCGTAGCACAGTATAAAATATAAACAAATACTGTAGATGAATAATAATAACAGTACTCAAAACGTGGCGTTTCAGTCAGTTGTATGAGAGAAAGAGCCTGGTGGGTTAGAACTGCACAATATTATTACAACATGTTCCTATTTCAGCACTGTTATTATTTATCTATTTTTTTATACTTTACGGTGCTACGCAGCAAATTGATATGAATATACATACAATTTGCTTTGAATATAAATTTTAATATATATATATACATTAATATATATATATATATATATATATATATATA
>NW_022689052.1:0-1963 GCF_011630105.1 Anneissia japonica | reverse complement strand
TAGCCCTCTCGCGCCAGGATTTTTTAAAGAGTGCCGGAATTTCAGAAATTGTTGTCCAAAAACTTTAAAGGGTGGTGCACAAAATTTTAAAGGGTGGATACATTTTTGGTACTACTTATCGTGTCGGATACAACGCGGCATGAACCGTGTCCCACAACTTAAATTTTGTTTACTAGATACATTTTAATTTTTTAATGCCAACAATATATGTACACTTACATTATGAAGAAACGGAAACAATTCATCAAAACTTATACCTACAAGTTGGAGTTTGTTATACTGTATATACAAAGATGCGTACAATAAGTGTTGATGTGGATAAAGATTTGAAGAACACCATCCAGTTATGTATTTGCAATTCGATGTTATCATGGATTTCCGACAACATGTTTCGGTAATGGCAACGATGTGAGGTACTTTTGTGGCTATCAGGGCACGTAATACATCGATCTTATTGATTAAACTACGAGCATTCAGTGATAAAATATTTAGCTGTTTCCTTTTACGTTTAACTCCATTACTGCTTTTAGGTCGTCTCATTTTGAGGGCCAGGGCAGGGTTGCAATTTGGCCTTTTTGACGGCCAGATTCCTCAAATCTTGCCGTATAAAAAATTGCCTGGCCGTAACGTTTGAAAAGTCACGGCCAAAAAATATATTTGGCCGAATTTTTGAAAAGTTTACATTTTTTTTCAATATAGGCCTAATATAACGTAGACTTGTTTTGGATATTTTGTTTTTGTTAGCTTAAATTCTATATTTGATTCATTCATGTACCTCTGTTTGTACTTGCACTAAACACTTAATCTATGTTCCCCTTTAGCCGATTTGACGTAAGAGAGTTTATTTTAAAAATAACAGTTATATTTAATAATGTAAATTGTTTAGATGAAATATATTTTTTGTATGAAGTTTATCCTCGTTTAAGCTTTATAAAGACAGTTCAATGCAAGTTTGTACCATATATTGTGACGTGTGTCTTTGTATATGTTCCATCCTAGTGGAGGTTCTATCTCTTTTGGATTTCTTTTGAATAAAAATTAAATACTGTACTTTAATTAAATTATTGCCCACTTGAATTATATAGCCCTAGGTGCTGCAGTGTTCTTTATGTAGAGCGTGATATATAAATGCTCGATGTGATCATTCGGGTCCGATGACACCTCCAATTTCAAGCAAGTGTTGCAGAGATTTCGAAGTTACTCTGGACTTAGCTGGTTGGATATGAGAATGAAGAAGATAATTCTGATAGCAACATTGATTTATTGCTTTAAGTACTGCGACAATAACAATAAGTTTAGATAAAAAGTATTTATTAAAGTTTTCATAGTGTAATTGTTTTAACTCCAGTTACCTAACTATGTCACTTAATTCATTCTAATTAAAGAGAGCCAAGGATTTGACAATAGCAGGCCCTTAACATTTTTGCTATAGATCGACTACAATGTACCTTAATATTTAATTCATTTAAATCAAATTTAGATCAAACTTAATAATGTGATTTTAAATAGCGGATTTATTTATTTAGGGGGTAAAAAAAGAAAGAAAATTTGATCGCCCAAACGCATCAGGTTATATTCGGGAGAAAACAAAAATTTCCTCTAAGATGGTGTTATCTTGATCGGACCCAATTTCGCCCCCTCCCCTCCCCTTTTTCGGCCCCGGCTCCTCCCCTTTTGGACATCTCTGGATTCGCCCCTGAATTGGCCTACAGCCAGCAACTAAAGAACATGGAATCTTTAATATATGATTGGGCTGGGCATGTATTTTATGGTGATAGATTAATTAAAAGAAAAACAGTGAAAGTTTAACATTGTTCTGTGTATATCATTTGAATTCCTTAAATTTCAAACGAATGGCTGCTGATTTTCGTGTAATTTTTGTAGTATTTCAAATGAATATTATAATACAACTGAATATAAATAAACAACTACCACAATAAGATGACTGCTCCACATAACTTTT
>NW_022689051.1:0-606 GCF_011630105.1 Anneissia japonica | reverse complement strand
ATAGATTACCCGAGACTCATTAGTAATGGCAGTACATGACAGCCAACTTTTGAATCAACAACAGTGCAATATTATGATGTTATATTTCTAGTTTTCTTTATAATCCTCAGCATTTATAGTATCATGCTGATAAAATAATGTGTAAGCTTTATATGCATATGTAGAAAGATGTAGGAGTAATATTGAATTTCTTGTATATTGTCATTTGGTTTTGTGTGTATAAGCAATTAAAATTCAATTGACTGTTAAATAGATAATAATAAAAATAATTGTTTAATTATTACCACATATTACACATGCAAGTTCATATGAAAACATATACTGAGTATTAAACTTCATCATACTATATTGGATCTAGTTTATTCTTTGGAATAATATGAACATTTATAATACTAAAATTTGCAATATTATAGGTCTTTAAAATGAAGAAATTACTAGCAAATATAAAAATTATGTGTTAGAATTTTTCCTCAATGACCACCTTTTAATGAAATGACATTGAGAATCATTTAATTTATTAATTGCAATATTGCTTTTAATGATTTTATGTTTATCAAGCTCTCAAAAGACTTGAGTACCAAACTGTGCTGTTGTAAGTGAGTGTGC
>NW_022689050.1:0-843 GCF_011630105.1 Anneissia japonica | reverse complement strand
AGGCATATAACGGGATACATACAAACATCAATAATGATGATTGAAATGGTGTTGCGAAAATATTCTACAGCCGCTGAGGTGCCACTGGTGGAACGTTACCGTACTATTCCAAGGAAAAACAATAGGCCCATTAGAAGTGATTGTTATTATTATTGTTTAATTGGTTATTAGTGTGAATATAAAACATCGAAACAAGAATAGAATGACAGCAATGAAGTATACAAGTACATACCGCTTGTTACGGAAAAGATAGCTATAAGCACTCCA
The DNA here is from genome assembly GCF_011630105.1 of Anneissia japonica. Classification (NCBI taxonomy): domain Eukaryota; kingdom Metazoa; phylum Echinodermata; class Crinoidea; order Comatulida; family Comatulidae; genus Anneissia; species Anneissia japonica. The sequence continues at coordinate 576 of NW_022689050.1, read as the reverse complement.
ATCAGAGAGAGCCTACCGCCCAACATCTTTCTCTTTGAACGTTAATTCACCTAATGTTCTGGATACACTAAATCACGATGATTTTAAAATGATAGAACCCGTACGTCGTTCAACCCCAAGTTGTAATATGTTGATCTAAGCCAATCCTATCACAAATTATCTTTGAAAATAACCAAATTATATCTGAACCGCACATGCACCTTTGTCTCAAGAGGTGATGACTTGCACGCTACATTGTTAGATTGTTATACATTGTTATATATAGTTAAGGCATAATTATTTGGGCGTTTAGATTCTGATTTACTTTTATCAAAACGCGGACTTCGTACAAAGTTTGCATATCAATCAAGACGTGTATGAAGTATAAACTATATCTAGCTAAACAAATTGAAATACACTGAAAGTCATTAGAGTATCATCAGACGCTGCCGAAAATAAACAAGGGGAGATAAAATGTACCTTTACTGGATGGGTGTGTCCAAATTGATTCCTGTCCCCCACTCTTCATGTGACTGGCGCTTGAGGCAATGGCGGCGCCAGCGGGGGGTGGGCAGGGACTTAAGTCACTATTTTAAA
>NW_022689049.1:0-1116 GCF_011630105.1 Anneissia japonica | reverse complement strand
ATGTCAATGTTACATGAACACCTGGGAAGGAAGGTGCAATCACGTTGTTACCTAGCAAACGTCTGAACTGTATGGGGGAGGGGCTGCTGATATACTGTGTAGCGGGGGACGATGAGGCATAAGACTAGGCCTAGGCCAAACTAAGAGAGTGGAATTATGTGATAGAAAGTACACTTTCGGAAGAAATAAATTAAAATAAGAAAAAAAAATAAGAATAATTCATTTGCAGAGGTACCATATTTAAGTATTATACAATGCAAACAATGCGGCTCTTGTGGTCCTGGCTTGGGCAAGGCATCCATGTGCAAAGCAGTGGTGTTTGTTTATCCATAAAAGCACGCCGGGAAAGTTTGCCTTACCAGGAAAAGGTGACGTATCTAGCTTATGACGTATGCATGCTAACTAATGTGAGTGTGACGTCACCAAAAATAAAATATTTTCTATTATAACCAAAATATTAATAACTACAATGTTTCTGGGCGTAAATTCCCTAATATGAATGAAGGGTTGCTCAACCTCCTTGCCATACAAATTACAGCTCCCACTGACGTCTCAGTCGAGAATTACGGGTAGCTGAAGTTTTTCTCGCTACAAAAGACTACAAAACCATATCCAAATTTCACGTTCCACTTTTGAACCTGAGTTGTGCTTCGGATTTGCCGCTGAGGGCGGCGTTCCGGAACCCTGCGTCAAGACCAATTTGCATATTAGTCGACCCATCTGCACCAAGTTTACAATAACAAGTATGGAACGCCAAAAATACCTTTAGGGACACCAAAATTGCTGGTTTTCATAACAGCCATAAAAACACATATTATGTTTACTTTACATAATCAAATATTGACTTTACCAATTGTGACATGGTCAAATGATTATTATAGTCATAAAAAATAGGTTAATTAATGTCATTTAATTACGTTTCAGGTCTAATATTGTATGACATGTTAATAATGAACCTTTTCGAGTTTCAATTTCAAGATTCCATTTATTGTCATATACAAGCTAAGTACATGAAATTTCCTTTACAGGGCGAGAATTACAGAAAAATATACCCACAGATGAAAATACAAGACTATAAATATAAAAGTATACAGTGCAAAAATATACAATATATAC
>NW_022689048.1:937-1119 GCF_011630105.1 Anneissia japonica | reverse complement strand
CACTACTTTCTCCATTACTAATAAGCATCAGAACATTATTACACCAAAACTAGACACTGATAATTATTTTGGACATCATTACGTTAAAGTACTGTAAAGAACCTGAATTGTAGGCTTTTTGATGTTAGTGTTGCACAAATAAGCTAAGTGAAAAGGGAAATATTACACCATATAATTCACCA
>NW_022689048.1:0-914 GCF_011630105.1 Anneissia japonica | reverse complement strand
AGTTGAATGATTATTATACTTACAGGTAAAGCTCCTCTCCCTCCTGCCCTTCCCCTTGCTCACTACTTTCTCCATTACTAATAAGCATGAAAACATTATTAAACCAACACTAACAGCTTTTGGACATCAGAGGTACTCTAAAGAACCTGAATAGTTTAGGCTAACATTAAGCAGTTATTAATCCACCTTTTGTGCTCGGTTGCTCCTGGGGTAGTGACTTCATTTGTATTAATTCAAAACACACTGGATGGGTGATCGTGGTCTGATGCTGTCTGATAATCATTTATTTGAGAATATTAATTATTCCAAAAGTTTGTGTGTACTATATAATCAGTGACTTTCATGTAATATTTTGTTGCTGTACATTTAAAAAAGTTGATGTGATTTTAAGCTTAAATCTAAACCTTCCCTGACAAAGGCTCAAGGTTAGTCATTTGACAGTATGATGTTATTTTAGTTCTGTACAATCCTTCTATAATAATGAACCATGAAAATTTCAACAAATATAATTCCATTCTTATAGTTAAGAGTGGCATCACCTACAAAGCTTACATCTTGGGGTAGAGCTTGACACATGTAAATTGGAAGCACGGATTACCCTAGATAAGTTGAAACGCTACACAGTTGAGATTCAGAAACTTCTTTCTGTAGATGAAATAACACTTAACGGATTGCAGTCATTAATTGGGAAGTTACAATTTTCGACCTGTGTTATTAAACCTGGTCGTGTGTAGGTTATACCGCCTCACTGCAGGAAAGACATCCCCATTCAGTCGTGTAAAACTCACACAGGGTACAAAAGACGACCTTAAGACCTGGCTTAATTTTTTGTTCCAATACAACGGAACAGCCCTCATAAAAATGCCCAATAGATTAGACTCGGATTGTTTACACTTCTACTACGACGCCGGTCG
>NW_022689047.1:0-778 GCF_011630105.1 Anneissia japonica | reverse complement strand
TATTTTAAATATTTCACTTTTTGATGTTTAAAATTGTAATTTTGTCTTTTGAATTGTATATTGTATGAGGGGGAAGCTGACTTGAAAAAGTTATAGTGATCAGGGACGTATCCAGGGGGTGGGGGATTATTGAATAGTGTCATTTCCGGCCATCTCGAGAGGTACTATTTCCTCAAATTTTCTCACCTCAGCCCCAGCCATGGTGGGCTGAGGTGGTTGTGAAATCACGTTTTTGAAGTAGGCCTATGTAAAGTACATACTCAAAGACAATGTTTTTAAGTTTTGTTTTCTATGGTGTACACACACACATTAATAAAATCTCTATAGTTGTCAAAAATCCCTGATAAAAGATCATGAGAATTTCTTTTGGCGCTTCATTTTGACTAATGGTGATGTGATGATGATGAATTTTACTAAAAGTGTCATTTCTGGCCATCTAGAGGTACTATTTCCTCAAATTTTTTCACCTCAGTTCCAACCATTGAGGGGCTTGGGTGGGTGTCGACTTACAAAATGCCCTCCCCCTCCACCTTTCAAAACAGATCTGTGCCCTTCCCTGGGTATGACATTAAACTCCATCGAGTCGGCACCCCCTTAATTTTTTAAAGGAAAAATATATTCAAATTGAAGTGCGAGAGTGTAATTTCCGGCCATCTAGAGATGCCCTAATCATAAATTTTCTTACCTCAGCCCCAACCATGGTGGGGCTGAGATGGGTGGTTCCTCGGTCTGTGAAAGTCCCTCCCTGGTTCACCTCTCTTTCGAATTCCTGGATCTG
>NW_022689046.1:0-812 GCF_011630105.1 Anneissia japonica | reverse complement strand
TAAATACAATTTTTATCTGCATGGCCACAGGGATAGTTTTAAAAACTTTTTAGCTGAAATTTGTGCACAAAAATAAAAAAATATAATGTATGGAAACTTTACAGCTGTAGGGCCTACATTCAGATAATGCAGGGTTTAATATAGATCTGTAAAAAACAGCTCATACTGTATACTAAAAATGTACTAACAGATTTTTTTCTAAAAGGGTTTGATACTTCTTAGTGTCTAACTCCTGGCACATGTATCATGCTATATAAATCATTACTTGTATCCTTACTACCTTGTATCTGTCATAAAAGCTTAATGAACTATAATCAGTAATTTACTTCATCATTTATCATTCAAAATTTGTTTTGATTATTTAAAATTCACAGGAGTTTATGTCAAGATGGCTACCAGTAAGTTGAATCAGTTTTTAAAAATGTTGATGAGAAGATTTTTAGTGTACCATCTGCGTTAAAAGACTTTAAAATCCAAATTCCCTTAAATGTGTCCAGTTACTGTTTGGCATGACTAAAAGACTGGGTTATAATTTTAAAAAAAAGACTTTTTTGTCATTATCTGTGAGAGGATATAAATTTCTTGTTATATTTAGTGGTTGGGCTATCTTATTTTTAGACAATGAAGCAGTCCTTGATAGCATGAACATTATTTCTAGGCACAATGACCACTGGTTTGGGATAAGCTTCCAAGACCATTAGTTGATGCAATTCTGGATATCTTCATTTTTATTATAGTAGAGTGATTTTTCTTCTCATGATCAATAAAATTTTCTTCTGGTTGGCCCTTGTTACAGCCGCTAATGTAAAAAA
>NW_022689045.1:0-1836 GCF_011630105.1 Anneissia japonica | reverse complement strand
ATTAATTATGACTCCCGTCCACTTTATAACTTTAAGAAACTTAATCAAGTTGATTTTGTTGAGACCCACTCATGCATTCCATGGAACATTCTTGAGTTGACAGATAATATTAATGAAGCTACAGCATTATTTTGTGATCTAGTTCTTGCCACTGTTAAAGACTTAGTTCCTACTTTCAAACCAAAAAGAAAATTACCCCCTTGTTTTGATAATGAGTTGTATTGTGCCCTTAAGCTTGAGGAGTCTTATTTTAAAGATAAAAAGAGGAATTGTAATCGTCTGAATATTGAGAATTTTCGCTTTGCAAGAACTAATTTCAAGAATTTGTGTAATTTTAAGTATCGCACTTATGTTGAATCTTTGTGTTGTGATGTTGTTAATAATCCCAAGCGTTTTTGGTCTTGGCTCAAATCTTCGCGCAAATCCGCAGGTCTTCCCTCAGAAATTCATTTTGATGGTGTCTCTGCGAGTTTGCCAAAAGACAAAGCTAACTTATTTAATCATTTTTTCAATCTGTTTACAGCTGCAACAATGGTGCTCACTACCATCTAGATCTTCCTGAATATCCTATTGATAGTTTCAATCATATTAATATTGATCAAATCAAAACTGAAAAATTATTAAGCCAAATTAACCCGCACAAGGCCTCTGGCTGTGATGGCATCAGTAACGTTATGTTATCTATTGCTGCCAAACCACTTTCATTGCCCTGTAAAAAGTTATTTGAAAGATCTATTGCTGAAAATTGTTATCCAGACACTTGGAAAAAGGCCAGTGTCTGTCCTATTCACAAAGGAGGCTCCAAATCAGATGTTAAAAACTATAGACCCATTTCTTTATTACCTACATTATCAAAAATTTTTGAAAGAATCATACATGATCAAATCTTTAGCCATGTCCGTTGTCCATGTCTGTAATTACTGATAAACAACACGGTTTTTTTTCCTGGCAGATCATGTGAAACAAACCTTTCGGTCTTTTTGTCACATGCTTATTCTGCTATAAATTCCAAGACTCAGTGTGAAGTGATCTATACGGACATGGCTAAAGCATTTGATCGAGTCCCACATAATTTTCTACTTTACAAACATAGTAAGTTTGGTTTTTCCGATAATATTTTAGCTTTTTTCTCTAATTATTTATATGCTAGACAACAGAAAGTTACAATCGATGGTTGTTCATCTGAATGGCTAACTGTATTGTCAGGGGTCCCCCAGGGGTCTATTTTGGGACCACATTTTTCACTTTATTCATCAATGATTTTTCTTTTGTTCCAAATTATTCTAATTTTTTATTATTTGCTGATGATATTAAACTTTTTAGGGTCATTTCTGCTGTTAATGATATGGTTCTCCTTCAGGCAGATCTGGATGGTCTAGTTCGCTGGTGTTGCAGCTGGGGTATGTCTGTTAATGTCTCTAAATGTAGAAATATGTTTGTTACTCTAAAGAAAAATCCTATCCAATTTGATTTTAAAATTAATAATATTGTTCTTGAAAAAGTTGCCATTCAAAAAGATTTAGGAATATTTGTTGATTCTTCTTTAAATTTTTGTAAACATGTAGATTATGTTGTAGCTAAGAGTAACAGACTCCTTGGATTCATTTGGAGACATTGCAGACATATCGATGATGGTAATGCTTTAATTACTTTGTATAAATCTTTAGTTAGATCTAATCTTGAGTTTTGTTCTATTATTTTTTAATTCAATTTCAACTGCACAATCTGTTAGGTTGCAACGTATTCAAAATAAATTCTGTAGGTTCTATTATCGTAAATTTGGTAAAAGTCCTAAGTTGGCTTTACTTGAAGAGAGAAGGAATATTTTTTATCTTA
>NW_022689044.1:0-1202 GCF_011630105.1 Anneissia japonica | reverse complement strand
GTTATAGTGTTAAAAGTAGTCCCATCTTTCTTCCAATTCCAGTCATTGCTCTGTTCTTCAACAGCCTCCTTTAACTGTTCCTCCAACTGTAAAATACAATTCTCCTGCTCCAGTAATTTATCATTATTCTCTTTTAACTTCTTCCTTAGCTCTTCATTTTCCTTAGTAACTTATCATACTGCACTTGGCTAACCACCTTCTCCGTACGCAATCGTTTAATTTTTCTCTTCATTGTAGCTCTCTCTCTCTCTCTTGATTTCCACCATTTCTACATCTTTTAATTCAGATTTTGCTTTCGGCTTCACAAATCTTGCATTTGATCACTTAATTTCTTGCTTCAAGTACTTATTTTTTTATTTGTACAGATGCTTTCCTTCTCTTTGCATCCTTCGCCTTCATTTCTGTGTATTTTCTACGAAGGCCACTATATCGTGTCCTTAAAATCTCATTTTTATGTTGAAGTCGTCGTTTGAATGGAGTCAGCAGACCCTTTCGCTTTAATGACCTCATTCCAATAGATAAACCTGTATACGCTGATGTTACAACTGCAGGATTTGATACGGTTTGCACTGTACTTGATGAGCCTGTTACAGATGTTGCAACTGTAGGATTTGATACCGTTCGCACTGTACTTGATGAGCCTGTTACAGATGCTGCAATTGTAAGATTTGATACCGCTTGCACTGTACTTGATGAGCCTGTTACAGATGTTGCAACTGTAGGATTTGATACCGTTTGCACTGTACTTGATGAGCCTGTTACAGATGTTGCAACTGTAGGATTTGATACCGTTTGCACTGTACTTGGTGAGCCTGTTACAGATGTAGATGGTGTTACAGTAACCTGAGAAGTTGTTTGGGTCAACTTTCGTCTAACTGCCTGTTCTGCTGAAGTTCCCGTTTCTTGTTGTTTTTTCTCATGCTTGTACTTCTCATCACAATTAGCTATTAATATAGAAACTTCCTTCTCTCTGTTCATATGAGTGTACTTTTTAATTGTTCTATTTACAAGTAACTGGATTTTATTCTTTGTAATCTGTAAGCCCATGTGTTTAGCAATAGTTGGTGCAAACAATTGACTCCTGCATGAATTTTAAAACCACATGACCATTCAGCAAGTCTTCAGCATCAACAGGAATCTCTTTATACCGTTTAAGCAAAAGTCGACATTTGCCTGTTGGTGCTGGGGGCATAGGCTTACGC
>NW_022689043.1:0-751 GCF_011630105.1 Anneissia japonica | reverse complement strand
GCGAGGAGGTCTGTACCTTTGATCTTCGCTCGATGTTACTCCTTCTGTTCTATTTTCTCTATGGTGAGAATAAGTACGGTTCTACGTCACAATGCAAACAGCTTTTGTTATCAACAATAGTAACTAGAATTACCCCCGCTTCAAATGGCTTATTAAATCGTATTTCCGGTAACTTCGATTTTGTACTCCGACTATGTTCTGCCACTACGCCAAACACTTTAAAAAACATATGTCAATGCCAAATGAGTTGAATTTTTCAAAAATATGGCATTTCCATATTATTTGTCCGAAAACTATAATTTTAAAGAAATTCTCAGTAAGCAACAATTTTTATGACAAAAGTTGTATTAGAGCAAATATAAATGTACATCTTCTGAACAAAATTGACACCAAAGTAATTTGGTGTCAAACCTAAGCGTTGCAGAGATTTGACTATTAACTATTTTTGCATAGGCATAGTTCTGAGCGATTTGGCACCAAAATTATTTCAATAGACCAAAACGTTACAGAAACATGGTAATTTCATATTTTTGAATTTTCGGGTCAAAGGTCAAATCTGATTTCGATCAACTTGGTTGTAGTATCCCCACATCATGCTTTCACAATACAAAAGATCAAAATTTGTATCCACTACCGTATAACTCATTTATTTTGTAGGCTTATGATACACAAAATATAGTTCATGGGAATTTATAATAATCGTTAATCACTAAAGTATTTTACCAGTCCATTTGTTTACTAAATTAATTTG
>NW_022689042.1:0-725 GCF_011630105.1 Anneissia japonica | reverse complement strand
AGATCTACAGCATTTTGCTATGGAAGTTTGACCACTTATGGAACACCTGTGTGCTTCCTGGGGAGCAATCTTCTACTACGCTTTTGTCCATATGGTACCATTTCCTTCTTTTAAAAATACATGAACTTGGCTACCCAAACGTATTTCTATTGTTAAATTCAAACCTATCCGAGGACCTGAAAAAAAGTGAGTTGAGGCCTAAAGTTATTATAAGGAATATTATAAAGGCAATGTTTTAAGCTTCATATCCTATTTCCTCAAATATTCGCACCTCAACTCCAACCATCGTTTGTCTGTAGTGGGTGTAGACTCACAAAATGTCACCCTACTCCCACCTTTCAAAATAGATCTGCGCCCTCGGTATGACATTAAATTCCTGAGAATTTTCTAAAACGATTTCAGTTCCGTATCACTTGTAACCGCCTTATCAGCAGATTCACATTAACTATCGCTTATGATCGATTCTCTTTCTTCATACACGGTTGGAGAGTCAGTTTTGACCAGCGAGTTTGCACATCCTACTATTGAGTTTTGGCATTGCTGGATATGATGCTATGGCATCAACTACAAGCTGACATTCGTTCAATTCGTGTCTTTGGTTAAAAACCTTCACTCAATGCTTTTAAAAAAAATTGGCTTAGGTAATTTTTTTTTTTTTTTCTGTTTGTATGGTATGTTTTAATGTATTCCATTTGTTAGTGTTGTTTTAAGTTCAATATAATAAT
>NW_022689041.1:0-1166 GCF_011630105.1 Anneissia japonica | reverse complement strand
TCGGCTGAGTTCCCTGTTTCAACCCGCTTCCGGGATTCAATTGTATAATGTGAAAATCAATATATCACTGTGAGCATTGAGGACAGTAAGCCAAGCTAAGCTGGAGATACAACTACAATGTTGTGGGTTAGACAGACAATTATTTATATACAGTATAACAGCATTAGCTGGTCTACTTTACAAAAACAGGAGATGCAAATTTAATAACAAATAATGGCCTACTTCTGTTTACAGCTTAATGTCCGCCTTGTTTGTTGAGTGTAGGTGTGCACACTGTAGATTGCAGAATATACAAAATCACCACTTGACCCTTTTGATAGAGTTAGCCATTTTAGGTTGTTCTTATCTCAGTCAATTTATGATTATCTATCAACAATTGAGACCTTTGAAAAGACGTCATCAATTTTTTTTTATAAATCGGCCTATGTCTACCACTATTTTTGGTTCTATAATAATAATTTTTAGATTTATCGTTAATTTTGCTTTTATAACAAATATTTGATTAATTTCACAGCAGCAATTCTGTTGAACAGAATGTTGAAAGTTTGCATCATACAACTCCATATGTTCCAAATATAGTTGCAATAGAAGGCACCAGTACGAAATTCAAATGCTCAGTAATCGGTAAATATTTTTTTATTTTAAAAACCGTTTATATTTATTTTTTTTTTCTCTTTATTATGTATTTTGTAGCATGTGTGTTAGAGCATGTTGTTTATTCTTGGATGTATTTAATTATTGCTTCTAAACAAAAATCTTCATGTGATTTTGCGTGATGTTAGTTTAGTATATGATGGTACTCCATACTAATTTTAACTGCTGTAATTGCATGCACTTAATAATTATTTGAAATACTAGGAAGAGTTTGCAACCTTACGAAAACGATAACGAATACGTCATCAACATTATTGTCATTTGTGCCTAAAACATTCTTGACAATATATTATTCGAGCTGAACATTTTTTTCATTTAAAAGGCAATAATGGAATACGTTGTGACAGATATGCTACTGTAGGAGATGAATTTACTAAACATTTGATGACGTAACCGTATTCGTTATCGTTTTGTAAGCTTGCGAAACCTCCCTACTTTCTATTGTCTTACTTATGAATGCCTAGATCTCGGTTATTAATATCTTAATTTAAGTAGGGCCCAATTTTAGTAAT
>NW_022689040.1:0-509 GCF_011630105.1 Anneissia japonica | reverse complement strand
AAGGAGCAACCTGTCTCCCCGACATAACATACCCCATCACAAACCGTACACCATATGAAATAGAGGAGGTTATGGCTGTTGCATGTGAGAGGAGGGGGTTGGATAGTGATACTAGTGTTCGGAATTTAGATAAGCCGATCAGTGAGAAGAATGTCACATATAGCACAACGGGCATTGCCACAAGGACGATTACCGAGTTGAGGATGTGTGGGACGAAGCTGAGAAGAAGTTAGAAGAGATTTAAGGTTGGGGGGGGGGCTGTCTTCTAGCCAAGACAGGGGGATCTCTGAATGCTTCCACAGAGGAGAGATTGTCTTGAATGATAGAAAAGTCACGTTTGATGCAGCGGGAAAGATTGTTGATTTGTGTGTTGTAGTCAAATACCATAGGGATGCGTTGGGATTGTGTTTTGGGTGTTTAAAGGAGCAATTGGTCACGAGATTGGTTGGAAATCTTGTCTATGTTGCGTTTAATAACTGGATGGGATAATTACTCTTAGTGAGTTTGTT
>NW_022689039.1:0-1053 GCF_011630105.1 Anneissia japonica | reverse complement strand
AGCTATCGGAATATTGCAATGAATAATATAAATTGAAACATAACAGAAGAAGAAGCTGACAAGAAATAAACTCAGCTGCCACCGAGACTCGAACCCGGGACCTTTCATATACACGGCGAATACGTACATTTTTCTACTAAGAATACTAATTTCAACCATTTCAAAAACAGTTGTTGCAGACATCATCATAGACCTGTCCGTCGCCATCATCATGTTTTGCTTTCAAGCTAGCTATAGACCTAACACTTGAAATCAAATATGTTTGCAAACAGTTACAATTTTGTACAAACATTCTTTTTCAGTTGTTACTTCTTCTTATCTAACTATGCAATATATTATGAACACACTTTTTTCTATTATGTATTAGCGTAGCAATGGTAAACTTCACTGACGAAGCGTTTTTGCTCCATAGATCCTTTTGTGGACCAGTTATTACCAATTGGACTATGGACATTAGACTCCGTTTGTGACACGTACGAAGACGACGAAGACGTCCACATTGTATACAATGTCGGAGTGGTATCTAGAGTGTGCAATGAAGGGATGGAAATTCGCACTGGTGATGAGGAAACACCGATTTCTCTCTTCATAAACGAAGACATCAGTCGTGATGCTCTTGGACTCACATTGGCTGTATTTATGCACCCTTTCCTACAGTCAAATGGACCTATTATATCAGGATACTACAATTCAGCTGAAGAATTGTTGATACGTCAAACACCAGATGCTAATAGAAACTCTCGGGTTGAAGTTTACATTCAAAACCACATGATCACCAGTGCCAACGTGTTCCTGCCGAACTCTTGGACTTTTTTGGCAGTCACGTATGAGAAAACTGGACGACTGGTAAAACTTTGGCGTAATGGCGAAATAGCAAGTATCGGCTACGTCGATCTAAGTATAATGTTTGAAGGTAAATTGCAGGCGATAATTATTGGAGCAACATCACAGAATTCGTCTGGTTTACACGCTAAGTTATCATGGCTGCAACTGTACGATCGTGCTCTAAATGAAGCTGAGGTGAAAGCAGCAATGAAAATCAAATCGACGTCA
>NW_022689038.1:0-4386 GCF_011630105.1 Anneissia japonica | reverse complement strand
GTTAAACTAACCTGTACCGACCTCAGTGATAAAGTCAGTAAATTGGCACAGATAAAGTAAAAATTAAGCTAGGTAAACGGTGTGAAATATTTTTTTAATGATTTGACAATTATTTGGACAGATAAGGAAATATGAGCAAAGGAACTTTGTGCCATCGAGTTCCTTTTACATACTGCCTGTACACTGACTTTCTCCATACAAAATCAGATCACTTTGTTGTTGAAAAGGTCATAACTCTAGACGATAACGTACACGTTCCCAAAAATTACACATTAAATATTCATTTGCCGTTTAAATTTTTCATTTCAAACCAAGGCATGGGTAGAGTGATATATCATATTGCGAACGCATCGCACAAAAACTGACACAAGACCAAATTCTTTACAAGTTAAGACTAGCATGTCGCAACATTTCAACATTTTGGTACGGTTGAAGTTGATTCGGCCATGCTTCAACTGTTTTCTAACTTTCTATACTTAGTGGTACCGTACCGTACGACTGTAGGCCCTAAATGGTTGTCTGTCATAATAACATTATGTTTAACCGGTATAAGGCCTAGCAGAAACATTTAATTAAAAAACATCCCTTTAGATATTATACTAATAAGGATTGGACTTATTCGATGTAAACACTAAGTTCGAAGAAGACCTATTTTCAGTGGGATCCTTCTGGTTTGATTAGGCAGTACACCGAATCCGGAAGACAATCCCTTATATATTATGCCTCAAAGAATGACGGAATATCTGCTGTGTTTAAATAAACCATATTCCAATCCTCAAGATGTGGCCTGGATAATCTCGGATTTGTGCCAGTACTCGCATGCTCCTACGACCTAGGGGATGCATCCGTTGATTTTTGCACAAAAATCAGTTTACCATTTTCAAAAGAAACGCTCATTAAATTCAAGAATTTCATAAAATCGCCGAAAAGATTTCTAGAAATTTTTTCATAATAGGCTAATAATAAATAATAATTGTGCATTATTAATACTGTCAAAGTAAGACCATTTTGAAACCGCATTGGGGAACAATTTCCAGGAATATAGTTTTTTTTTTAATTGGTCCAATACATTTATGAAACACATACATATTATCCTGCTTAAAAACAAAGTGGCTTAATAATTAACTTATAATAGGCCTATTTATCTAACACAGTCTGCACATTGTTTCTACTATTTTTCCCCACTTACTATCAAAATTGTTAAATAAATAAACTTTATATTGACAATTATACATTTATTTAAATTAAACAATTTAAACTACCAATAGGCCTATGTAGAAAATACATTAATTTTTTTCTTCCTGATGAATCGTGGTTTTCCTTCTTTTCTGGGGTGGGGGAGGGGAAAAACTTTTTCTGGGGAATCCCCCTCCCCCGTAGTGCCGCCAATACCCCTCAGAATATTTTTGTGCCCCCACCCCCGATAAACGAGCTACGGGGCTGCGGCCTACTTTAAATCTATAGTAATAAAGCCAGGTAAACAATTTGAAAACATTACAATTTTCAATGATTTGACAGATTTTCGGAAAGATAATTATCCGTCCAAAAATCTGAAAAATAAATATGAGTTAAGAGGATTGTGCAGTCGAGTTCCTCCTCCCACTCTTTAGATTATATGCCCTGTATGCCGAAGATCATGTTGTTTAAATATGAAACAAAGGGTCATAGCAGTCTAGACGATGACGTACACGCGGAAAACAGTTCTGAAAAATTACACATCCATTTGCCGTTTATTTTTTTAAATTTCAGACCAAGGCCGAGGGTATTGTGATAGATCATATTTATAACGCATCGCACCAAAACTCACCTATGACCAAATTCTTTACAACTGATATTACGCAAAGGAGGCAGAACGTTTTTGAAAGTGGTGTTGAGGGGGGGAGGGGAGCATTTCATAAGGTAATAAATCCAGTATGCGAGCGAAGCGAGCATCTAGGCTGGGGGCCCCCGGTGAGGCTCGAGGGGACGAAACCCCCTGGAAGCTAAGAATAATTGACGAAGCTTTTGTGAATTGTATTAGTTATTTTATAGGTATTAAGCTACTGTAAAATAACTTCATAATTTTTGTATTTTCGAGGTAAACAGGCTTTCAGTGTAAGTCGAGATTGCTTCCACGATCACAATGAATTATTCATGATGTGAGGGGTATATTCTTAATATTGATATGGTATTCTCCAACGAAACCTTCTCCTTTCCCCCGACGGATAAATATTACCCTTCTAGTATCCCAGCAATTGACACTGTCAACGTTTACTTAAAACCACCACACCGTTTTAACTCAACGTGCTCCCACAGTAAATTAATCTAATGGCATTCCAAATTTATCTATATAAATCATTTGACTTATTTATAGAGGCGTGCCTCTCTAGTCTAAAGTTTAGTTTTTGGTCACTTGATCACTCCATGTTCACGCTGTTTATTCTCTCTCACTGCCCTATATCTCACCTAGCCTAATGTTTCTAATCATGCTTGCATCATGTTTGCATCATGCTTGCATGATTCCAACTGGCATTTTCTACCCTCACTCATTGGCCACTGAGGAAGGACTAGTGTTTTCCGAAAAGCTCTGGTTTAATTTCTGACTGTTTACTTACGTTTACTTTTTAGCTGTTGCTTCCCGCAGCATTGTTGTTTTTCATTATTTTGCCTTTTAACACCCCCCACCCCAACACACACACCTATGTTATATTAATTTTCTTGTAAACCGTAGTCAGTTTGTTAGACTAAGTTCAGGAGTTATTTCAGATTTAATTGTTACTAATGCTGACTCGTGGTGCTAATTTTTAACATGTTGAAAATTGGCGCCACGAGTAGATAACTCATAGTAAACTTAAAGAACTCGTAGGTAACTCGTAGAGTACTCGGGGTACTCCTACCTAGCTCGTACACTACTCTGGATACTCGTCGGCGGTTTTGTCATCTACGAGTTTGATGCGAGCACCTCGAAACGAGTACGAGTAAGTACGAGCGCACCGAGTTGGCTCGTACATTACTCGTATCTAATTCGGTAAAAACTTCTTGACACTTATGACCCAGGGGCATATGTCTATTTGCATTAGGCCTACACGAAGATAAAAAACTCTTTTGCAGGGGGCGGATCCAAAAAATGTTCGAAAGAGGGCGGGAAAAGCGATAGGCAACACTACACTGGGGGTACGAAATTTTTGTTTACCAGACGCCCGGAAATTATAACCCATGATGGACCGGTGGCCAACAGATTGAAAGTGCTCAAAACATTCATCATTTGTTAAAAGCTGGCAACAAGGCGAATCCTTATCACCAGCTCTTGGCTCAAACGGAATGGCCTGTTGCCATGGTGACTTTGGGATTTAAAGTGCCAAATTTGACCTAAAATAAAGGCAAATTTTACACGTTTTTACCAAAAAAATCGTAGTTTGTCCGTCTTGTCCGTCCACACAACTGGTCTCCGTCTACCCAGTGATACAATGTTAGAATGCCAATGCATTCAGATTAACTGCCCAAACAACTGCAGTTATATAATTGCAGTGCAAAAGAATTAGCATTTCCCGTATTTCAAATAAACTAAAAAAACCCCAAAGCAACAAAACATCAACAACAAATAATATCTATTATCCTTTTATTGGCAATTAAAAGATAGTAAATTAGCAAATTTCTTGCTAGATTATTTAAAATTAATAAAAAAAACAATGAAAATGTACATTTATGTTTGTAATAATAAAGTACATACAAAGGGAAGATGAACAGTCTATGATTAAATCTAAAAAAACAACAAAACAAACCTATAGAACATATAACACAATGCTGAACTGGTTATTATTTAAAAAGATCAAAAAGTTATGGACGTCCAGTGACAGATGGATATTAAAAGCAGTTCAGTATTTGCAGCTGTAAGCCAAGCTTATGTTGCTCTTGCGACTCGACTTAACTGACATCAACATTGGCGAATCAACGAGTTTGAAATAGAGGGCTCCAAGGAGAGACATTCATAGATGTTGTGTCTAGATGGAATACAGTTAAACTTGCCGAAGTCGACTTTGCCTAACGCAAATAAATTCTAAGTCAAAATTGATGATTATGGCACCTCTAGATTTTAAAGCGACATGAACAACGCTTCATTTGCCAATTGTCAAAGCACACGTGACAATAGTGACTCTAGTCTATTAACTGTGTACACTAAATTTGTATCAATTTATGGTAGTGTTGCATGGCAACTACAGTTTGGTTCCGGGGGGGCTTAGGTCTCCTCATACAGCATTAGCTTATTATTAATAGATTGAAGATTGTTATTTGGTTTTTCAAAACAGTAGTCTCGAATTCGAGGGGTCTCAGAATTAGAGGGTGTGCTGTAGTTGTAGACAATTGCTTCTACGGTTGCTAGTAGCTACACGACTGCAAGTGCTACAG
>NW_022689037.1:0-790 GCF_011630105.1 Anneissia japonica | reverse complement strand
TTTTTTTTTTTTTTTTTTTTTTTTTATAAATCGCATGGGTACATTTACTTTACACGCCACATACTTTAAGTATAAACTATTTGAAAGGCAATTATAATTTTGATTTTAAAGAGGTAAATATGAGGATGTTTAACGACACAGCGCATGTCTTTTCTTGTAACATGTCAACAATTGCATCAATAAAATGATTTAGCAATTAAGCTAGCTTCCAATATTCTTGATGTGATTTTGCTTTACATTTTAAGTAGGCATTTTATTCATGGATCTGCAAGTACCGTTGACCAAGAGTGATTATCATGTTCTAAACTATTCTCAAGAGGATCAAATTTATCATAAAAGTCACCAATTAAGACAGATGATAAACAAGATAAGAGTTGCCTTCGTGTCGGATAAAATACTGATTCAGCAACTACAAACGGGTAAAATGACCATATTTGATTTGAAAATAAACGATATTGATGGTTTTATAAAAGGTCTTGAGAAGCTGTCAGATCGAGTTATTACATTTGTTGTACAATCATCGAAACTTATGACTATCACCTTACATGTACTGCGATCTTATACTTTACACGGCAATTTTAATCAATCAGGCATTCTATCGAAATGGATAATGTCGGGACTGTGAGGAAAATGAATGGTTTAAATTTACAGGCTCAACAAAGGTCAGACAGAAGGCGGTTAAACAATGTATTACGCTGTTTAAATACCCTGATGAACATTAATAAACCAAATCCCAGGCAAGAATGCTATTTATATCTTATAGAAAAGTATCGGCCTACAACAGCAACCA
>NW_022689036.1:0-716 GCF_011630105.1 Anneissia japonica | reverse complement strand
ACACAACACAATATTCAACGTTGTCAAAATATACAGTATTACTTGAATAGCATACAATGAGTTAACAAAAACCTTGCCAAAAAGAAACAATAGGACACCAACAACATTGGCACTAATACAAAAGGATTTTAAAATCGAATGTTTAGACCACATAATAATTTAAAATCGAGTGTTTAGATCACATAATAATAGATGGATTTATATAGCGCAAATAAACGAGGTCTCTGTGCGCTAGAAAATATTGACGCTACCACACAGCGTTCCGGCAGTGATCCGATACAAATGTACAGATGGAACTTTTAAGACCTTTCGTATTGAGTAAAGTCTGAAATACGCCTTACAAAGTTATATAATATAATACGTCTTACAAAGTTGCATACTGCATGTACCTCATAGTGTTCCGGCAGTGATCCGATACATATGTACATATGGAACTTACTGTATAAGACTTTACTTATTAAGTAAAGTACAATGTTATTTCCAGAGAAAAAATAAAAAGAAAGTACAGTAGTATATTTTATTTACAAATTACTGCATATAAGAACTAAATATTGCTATTTAATATTTTATTTTTACTGGCCTTAAACTAATAATAATGAATTATGTTTATATCCGTAATGCAATTAGTCATTTTTATTTTATTTACGTTGAAAACATATTATTGTTAATGTTTTGGGGGTGTTATCAATATCTTGTTCTCACTGGCAGTCTGGTTT
>NW_022689035.1:0-883 GCF_011630105.1 Anneissia japonica | reverse complement strand
TGGGCACGCATTCTTCATATAATATATATATATATATATATATATATATATACATACATATATATACATACATATATATGTATATATACATATATATATATACATATACATACTCATATACATACATATATATTATATTTATATATATATGTATATATATATATAAATAGTAATTATAATAATAGTAATAATAATAATAATACAGTAATAATAAATACAGTAATAATAATGCTGTAAAGGCAAATATACAACATGGTAGGCCCTAAATAACAATTAAAATGGTATCAGATGCCCGCAAGATGGAAACAAATTTGGCCGTAGATCGGAAGTTCTAAATGTGGAATTGTGGATTTTCTCCCCAAGAGATGGGTGTTCTCCCTGTACCCTCCCACTGCACTGGCTCCACCCCTGCTTCACGAATTGCCTTTTTCCAACTTGGGACCCCTGCAAATGTGTATCTTTGTTGTAATATAAATGCTAAGTTTTTATTATTTATTTGAGGTATATTTATTAAAAATTCAAAATCAAAAACATATATAGCAGCAACAAAGGTTGAATTGCGTATGAATTAAGAAGTAAGTATAAAATATATATTATATGATATTAAAAAGGTAGACAAAATAAAAAGACAAAAAAATAAATACCAATATCAAAATACGAGAAAACCAAGGAAGGAGCATTTGTAAAACGACCGGACAGTAAAGGGATGGGAAAATAATCATTCAACTGGAGGGGGAAAATTTTGAGTTTAACTTTTATTTATTATGTAAGCCAAAAATGGGATCGGACTTGTTTGGAATCGTTTGGTTACCGGTAATTAATTAATTAATTAATTAATTAATTAATTACGTTTCTTTTATTTAAATAAGCCTGCTTCTTCATA
>NW_022689034.1:0-518 GCF_011630105.1 Anneissia japonica | reverse complement strand
GTAGTTCGAACCCTGGTATTAACTGGTTTTTTGTTTTTTATTTTTTTTTATACTAACAATTTCAACGTACCCTATTAAAATCGGAAATCTGCTGATAAATTCACAGCAATCCGTTGTTTTTTCCTCAATATAATTATTGGCAAGCCTGTCAGTTTGAATTGGAAGCAGTTGAGGTATTGCATTACATATGCTTGTCAATGTCCAATGAATGTTCCACATTTTTATTTTAATGATTTGATGCTAGTCTTTTGTTTACAACTTTTTTCTCTCATTTTTTGGACATCTTGCCTGCTATTTTGTAAGTCAGTCTCTGAACCGTGTTTGAGGTTTGCCATCCCAAAACCATCGTACTGTCACTAAACTGAGTAATTAACATAAGAATGTGGCAATGTTGTATACTTTAATACAGAGAAGCTGTAATACTTTGTGAATACTTACCTGATACTAATTGCCTAATATTTTTACTCATAACTTACAATAGTGATCCTTGGGGTTTTGCACTGCTGTCCCTTGTGTTT
>NW_022689033.1:194126-200268 GCF_011630105.1 Anneissia japonica | reverse complement strand
AGCTGCACTGCATACCAAACCGATCAGAAGTCGGATTAATATCCTAAGGATTAAGGGACGCTAGCATTCAACGCATCGGAAACGCGGTCCAAATGTCGGTAGATCCAGTGTGAATGCAGCTTAACTTTGGCCTATTACTTGCCACAAGCTCAATAATGGTAATGGTCTTCCAATTCTAGAGCGCACGATACTGTGCTATGTCTGAGCTCTATGCGTTATTTTACCCAGTGTCAAAGAAAAGGAAACGACATAAAACAAGAACATTAAAAGATTAGAATTGTGAAACAAGATATAATTAAATTCAGGGTTTAAAAAGGGCCGAATGAAATCATAATGCTTCTGTTTTCTTACATATTGCATTGTTTTTGTTTTTCGGGTGTTTTTTTTTTTATTTTCTTTATGGAAAATCTATGCTATTATAATTCGACACTCGTAATTTTGAAATGTTTATTAATGCAAAAGTTTAAGAACACAATGGCGAATTTTCGACCTATGCAGTTGAATTAGACGAGGTTAACTGGGTAAAGACTAATTGAAAAATATGATGAAGCTTGCACGTCCCCAACGAATTAAAAAAAAAGAATAGAATTAACTCATTTTAAACACGGTGTAACTATTACTTGTTGACTGGCACGTCGTGTTATTAGTGAGCTATGTTCCTGTCAAATTAATTTTAATATTCTTATCAATCCCTGAAGAAATTGGCGACGTACAGTGCAACAATGGGCGCAGATTCTTCTAGGATTTGGGTTGACAATAAATTTTCTCATCTTCGTAGCTACCTATGGGTTAATTTAATTCATTTGTATTACGGCTGTGTAGAAGTATTTTTCACTATATTTCGAAATATGCTTTACTGAGTCAGAAGCAGTCTCGAGACCTTTAAAAATGTTTTGGGACCCAAAATTGGGTCGCAAAACCTAGTTTTAGTTTTAGTTATCTATAGTACATAGTCTAAGCATGAAAAGCTTGAGCAATGGCAAGAACAAATTCTAATCAGGAAAGAGATTAATAAACATGAATAGATAAATACTTTGTCATTTATACCTTCTCGGAAATACAGTCTGATGAATTATTCAAGAAAACCACATCCAGTAAAATTGATTTTATAAACATCTGATTTGAAGTTCAATGACTGACGTGGGCTATCTAAAAAAAAAAAATATATTTTGTACAATATATAACAATAATTATTATTAATAAAAAAACACTTTATATCGATGGAACACGCACATACATAGTGCATTCACATAAAAAATCAGATGAAACAGATGAAATTCTCACAGTAAATTACAAAAAGAAATGAAATATATTTAGGTAAACTACAATAGGGCCAAAACAACAAATTAGTTATCGAATTTGCAATTGTAGATTTTTCAAATTCTTCCTATTTATTCCATGATCAAAAAACACAAAAATTTAATCTGTTTAAATTTAAAAAGTATTAGGTAAAATTTACAAGAACTGTCAAAACTCAGTAAAGCATTACTATAGAGAAAAAATAAATCTCCCCAACAACATACAAATAAACAACAATAAAACAACCAACAATAAACAACAGCAACCGCTCACTCGTCCGCGCATTCCTCCACGCTTAAATTACGGTGGCAAGTTATTACATTAGGGTTTTTTTTGAAGAGCTAATAACAAAAAAATATTATTTAGAATGTTTAATTAATACAAAATCAAAATATTTTTAAAATTGAAAAAAATAAAATTTCTTAAAATTGGAAAAAATTATAACTGAATATCAAGATGCAATTCAAACTCACAACATAAGTTCATTAGAACACATCCTTAAAAACCGACCGAACCATCCATGCAACGTGCACTATTAGTGGTAATGGCAGTAATGTACAGTCCTTGCTCAAACCCCTATTTTGTTTTGTAAGTGTGTGGGCAACCCTGAGGTCCAACTTAAAAAAAGAGTGATGAACGTTCGTTCAAAACTGGCGATGCTAGACGCTTTTGAAGTTTTGCGTTGGTAACAAGAACAGCAGTGATGCTCTGGGGTCAGTGCCTTGTGTGGATCCAAAAATATGTGATATTGTTCAAAGCAATTTCATTTGACAAAACACTGTTGTATGCCCATATACAGTCATGATGTGCCCATATATAGTCATGATGTGCCCATATATAGTCATGATGTGGCCATATATAGTCATGATGTGCCCATATAGTCATGATGTGCCCATATGAGATACAAATTTGCTGATTTAGTTACTTTTTTACCAAAAATTATAGTAAAATATTTTGTATTGATTACCAGCAAAATTTATAAGCCTTTGCCAAGAATATGTGAGCTATCGTGACAAAATGAGTCTTGTGGTACAATAATTGAAAGCAATTAGTATTGATATACCACAAAACCACGAGTAGAAGCCCAATGGGCTTAATCTTGAGAAGAAGCCCATCTCAAATTGAAGCCTCCTCTTTAGTTTGCAAAAGTAGCCTCGAAAAGAAACCCATCTCGAAAGAAGCCCAGGGCTTCAAATTGAGGTTTGACGGTATTTAGATCAAATAAATAAACTTAAAAACTTAAATATCTGAGCTCTGTTAAAGAACTGTAGTTTAATATTAAATTGGGTTCTATTATAAATATGAAAATATTAACTTAAACATAATAAATGCTATAATTCTCTAGATAGAGAATGATGAGCCACGCTTTTAACAAAGTATGTAAAAAGTTTCGTAAAAATTAGGAAAAAAAAGAAGAAATTATTGACCTAAAACATTTACTTTACTGTCATATTGAAAGGTGATGGTGGACAGGCTTGGCCTGGATAGGATGGAGGTGTTGTCACTCGTTGAGTATTGATGTTGTGTTGGGGAGCTTGGTGTAAACAACTTTGCTCATACGATGAACAGGCATCATTCAAGGAGTACATTGATGAAGCAGGAGATGGAACTAAATGACAATCTGAAAAATAATCATCAAATTTGTATACATGATACTGTAATATTTATTGTAATATAATTTACAGTATAATTATGATACAATCATCCTTCAAAAAGTTGTGGTCAATATAATTTATAATTACTGTATAGTAAAACATAGTTGAGTATTCTACTTGATGCTTATATGTTTTAAACAAACATTAAACTTCTGATCAAAAAAGTTAGTCAATGAATTTTTATTGGTGTCCATGGTCAAATCAGCATAATGTTTGTAAACACAACAGTTTTAGTGAAAGTGTTGCAATATGCATAATGCATAGTGGAATGCAAGGTCAAAACCCGGATGGATGAACTTATTTGGGGTAAACACCAAGGATAACCCACAAAGTCTGAAGACCTATTCCAGTGGGGTCCTTCTAATGGTGATTGGGAAGTACACTGGAAGACAACCCCTACTACTTTCTGAAAGTGAGCACATGGGCCATAAAATGCACACAGGGTATTAGTACACTGTGAAGAACTAGATGCCATATTTTGAATTTTATTGTTACAATATTAACTGAAAAGGACAAGTGAACACGGCCACATGTCTTTTTGAAATAATCAACTGTTAAACCATTAATGAGGCTGACTATGGCATAAAGAACATTAAATTAGCTTTTAGAAAGTATATTTTTTAACGTCAGTCAATAATAATACAGATAGGAAAGGCTGAGAATAATGTAATGATGAAGTAGAGTTTATAGCAGCCAATCACATTAATCTACTTAGGCAACACAGGATCAATTTCCAGATACTGGTCTCAACAAATTGGTATTTAATTGGAGAGGGCATTAAAGGGAAAGGCCGTGTATTACACTAACTTTCATTTCCTTAAGCATTGAGTTTTACAATTAAACAATACATTATTGTACATTAACACAAAAAAAAAATACAAATTTGTCAGTATAACACAGGCAGTATGTCTAGAAAAAAAAATTTTCACTTATAGCAACATGTTCTAGTCATGGACGAGCTGAATTAATGTTTCTAATTTTCTGCTGCTTTCTGTGAAAATAAGACAATTCAACACATTTTTATACTACTGTAGGTATACAATATACTGTACTATGTTGCTAAACCAATTTTTGATTACATTACTATTTCAAAATTTCTATCTGTGCAATTTATAAAGACTAAATGACATTTACCTTTAAGTAACAGACTTTGATGGCTGATGGCGCCCTTGTAAACATTACTTCCAACCCGGTGTGTGACTAAGAATCCCTAGAATATTGTAGTCCTGTGTGGTAACATATTTTTCATAAATTGGAAAAAGTCCAGCAACGAGCGACGCGAATGACTCGGGAGATTCGATTCAACAGCTAGGGATCACATCTACGCATTTTAAATATTCCAACCCTACATTTTAGAATGACGTTCCGCAAACTATGGTCTGTCTGGAAATTGAAAAAAATAACAAAGAGACGTTTTATCATGTAGAAAATAGGTTTTAATAAAGCCGCTCCATTGTTACAGCGAACGCGTCACTTGCACACGCTGCTAAAGTGCAGATGATGCGTGTTATTTGAGTGATAAGCGGTTTTTGTGTCTATGCCCCCTCGGGAGCCTTTATCTGTACATTAATTCCTGATAGTTCTAGAATGCAACATTATTTTCTATAAATAAATATACTGTAAATATACCTTTTTTAAGCATTAAATACATGTCAAGCGTAGATCCAGAGTTTACCCTGGCTTTCGCACAGATAGGTTCCCATATTGGGAGAGTCATGAGAAGAGAGCTTAGCTTGTTTTGTCGCTGGAAGATAAATTTTAGATATTCGAAAAGGTTTTGTTTTCTAGATGATGATTTGAATTACACTTCGTGCATTATGAGATGTCATACACTCTGAATTCGTAGTTTTTCCCTACTTTGCTATGGACAATTAATAATTATGATGATGAAGAAGATGATGATGATGATGAGGAAGCTGTGCAAGATAAATTAACAGGCCCTTTTATGTGAAGTGTCAAGCGAGACCCGTAGCCTAAGTTACGGTTGGGAATTTGGAGACATTATCGTCGTCGTCCAATGTTCAATGCACACAGTCAGACAATTATAGATGATTTATGATATCTGTTTTGTATAGAAAGTAAAATCTGAAACCCATAAAATATCAGTTCAGGCATTCATTTATCTGTCTGTGGAAAATATAACATATGAATCATACAAAATAAAAAGAATTCAAATAAAATTTAAAATATGTAAAAAATATCTATACTAAATCAAAATGGAATATTCACTGCCTGTTGGATCCCAGTTTTAGTACTGCAGGGGTTCTGAAGGCTTTACAGTATAACCAATCCCAGTATTTCTGATAGATTGCTGATTAAAATGTAAAATTTAAGATTTTATATTTAGTACATTCTCAAATGTTAAGTAAATCTCATATATCCCAAAATTATGTTACATTCATGCACCGAAGTGGAAAGTTTAAATTAATAATTTTGATATGTTTCATGTTGAATGATTTTTAATGATATTATTACAGTCTAATATGTCCACAACATGAAAGTCCTATCCTTTAAACTTCTAACCTACTATACTTAGCGTATTTCAATATACATATATATTGCTTAAATCAAGGAAGTCCACTCATTAAATTAGTATATATAGTATAGAGAATTTTGTCTGTCAATCTCAGATATCCAAATTTTAGGAAATTACGTTTTATGAATGCACCGAAATGACAACTTTAACCTAATAACTTTGATATGTATATGTTTTATGTTGTTTGTTGAATGGACTTCTTTAATAATAATGTTACAGTCTAATATGACCTCAACAAAAGGAAGTCCACTCTGCAAATGTTTAGCATAATACTGTACAGAGAATTTTGATTGTTTATCAATATCATCATGTTAGATCCAAATCACGTTTTATGCAAGCACCGATGAGGAGAGATTAACCATAATAATTTTGATATGTACATGTTTTATGTTATGTGTTGATTGGTCTTAGTTAATAATATTACAGTTTAATGGCTTAATGTAATAATATTACAGTTTAATGGTTTACAATAATATTACAGTTTAATGGCCCCGGAACCCTGAACTCCCGACTTGGGGCCCTTGGTGGCCCCCTAGCCCCAATCATCAGGGCTCGTGCTTCGCTCGCAATCGGACCATTTCACTTCTCGTGGCTACGGCCCTGCTATGACGTGTGTGGCTGAACCGTGTTTGGTTGAGGTTGAATCATGGTA
>NW_022689033.1:185421-194093 GCF_011630105.1 Anneissia japonica | reverse complement strand
CGAGGTGGGGAAACACAAATGTACGGTATTATTTAATTAATAAAATAATATTTAATTTGTATACAATAAAATGTTATCACTGAAAAAACAGGTAATGATGTCAAAATATTGTATATACATGGAGGCTTCATGATCAAAATTTCGCCAAGATTTGGTATGTTGGTCCCTGGTGCAGCTGGGCTGCTGGGCCGCGGCTTGGTGCCTGGAATCGTAAATAGGCCGTGAAGTAAAAAGTTTGCGGAACGCTGTTTTAGAAGATTGAGTTCTGCATTAATTCAAGTTTTCAAGTTATTTAAAGAATATGATGATATTGAAAGTACCCAATTTTTTAAGGTAGCAGAAAGTTTGAGGACAAAGGTCATAAATTGAAGTTGGCAAAAGGCTTTGCTAGACTAAGAGTCCATTAGAAATTTTTGTCAATTTACATTGTTAATTTATGGAATTATCTGCCAAAGAATATTATTGAGTCTGACACAATGAATATATTCAAATCTCGATTGGAAGTGCATTGGCGTCGTCACCCGTTGAAGTACACTGCCTGCGACCGATTCGAGGATTGTCATGTACAGAGGGACACACAAGCCTAAGGACTTAATACGTCTCAATAGCAATGTAGAATAATAATAAAATATTAGGTTTAAAAATGATGATTATGATAAGATTATGATTATGTTTAAGCTGCAGGCTCTGGAGGAAATGAAATTATATAGCTTTCTTTTTTCTCAGTTTTTAAATATTCAAAAATGTGTCTCATTAACTGTTCTCAAGGTTTTCGTTAAACAGCCTTTCTGAGTCTTAAAAAAATCAGTTGTACAACTTATCAATTGTGTTGTTCACCTGGAGCCTGGCTTTATTGATATTGATATTGATGAAGATGAGGATGATGATAATGCTGATGATAATTGTATTGATGATTGTGTATTCAGTATCAGGCTGTCTGAAGTGTAAACATGCTGTAATATTACAGCCAGTCACAGCTAGACAATTGGTTCTGCATTTGTAAATTTTCAACAACATTAATGCCTTTTGTTCGGCTAACAAAATTAAGGTGAACACAAGAATGACTCACTTCAAGGTAACTTACAGACACTGCTCAGACGTTCCCATGGCTTCAATTGTGTTTCACAGACCTATCCCACACATCCATTCTTTCAACCTCATTTTGAGCGTGTTCACCATCAGGTTGAAGGTCAATAGTCAGGTGACCCTTCCCCGCTGCTTTAGAACTAAAGTAGATGCAAATAATATAGAGAAATTGCTCAATGTTTGTACTATATGCAGTGTGCTACTTCATCTTTACTATATCTGTTTTTTTTTTGCCATTATAATGTTTTTTACACATTTTTTTCCATGTTCATTTTCATGTTTATTTATGAATGAATTAAAATAATTAAATAAATAAATAATAAAATAATAATAATAAAAAATAATAAATAAAATAAAAAAAAAAAATAATAATAATAAAAAATAATAAATAATTTAAAAAAGATATATAAACAAACAAAATGAAATGCAAGCTTGGTAAACTTCTCTATTAAGAGAGTAGTGTCAGGCACTGCTGGTTAAATCTGATCAAAAAACCATGTGCTATGTTTACCCACACAGCTTTCTGTGTTGCTCATTCAATCAGATTGTTTCTTTTAAATACGGTTTTAAAGAAGATTTAAAAATTTAAAAATAAAGAACAGTAATTTAAGAATAATATCCATTTAATGCTCATTTGAAAATAAGAATCTACTTTTGAGAATAAAAAAAATCTGGCTTATAAAACATTAATATAATATAATTATTTAAAAAATAAATAAAAATAAGGATAATAATAGTAATATTAAAAACATATCCTTTAATGCTAATTTCAAAATAGGAATCTATTTAATGCATGTGTTAGTAAGTGTTTTAAAAAATTGCACTCACAAGATTGGCGGATCTCATAGGGGAAATAATTCCATAACTTTGGACCAATCACAGAAAAAGCACTTTCACTAAAATCTCTTTTTGTAATGGGAACTACAAGTCGTAGGGGATCATCAGAAGACCTCAGACCTACACGACCAGGCTGAAACTTTTTAAGCATATTTTGAATATATATGTTGGGCCTATTTTATGAACACTATTGTACACATGCAGTAAGTCTATTCTCTGCTGGACTGGCAACCAGTAAAGTTCTCATAGCAATGACGAATTTTTTTGCGCGCCGATAAACCAGCCTCGCGGCACGATTTTGATGTTTTTGAAGCCGCTGTACATTGGAGTGCGTTTCTTAAGCTTCAACTTATTTTCCAGCATTCACAATCTCACTACAGCGATGCATTTTGTTAAGCGAAATTGTGCAGCTACCCTATCACCAGGTACTTTTAAGTGATAACTAACGTACAACTGTGTGTCGTCAGCATAGATATGATACAAAACACCAAAATGCTTAAAAATATTAGTCACCGGCTTTAAATAGGCATTAATTTGCGAACCTGCAACTGATCCCTGGGGAGGAACAGCACATTTAATTGGATAACCATCAGGAAAACTGCCTGATACACATACTCTGCTACTGCAGAAATTATGAACTGAACCAATTTATAGTGTCTAGTGTACTTTAAATGTAGCTTTAGTGTGTAAGAATGGGGACGCTGGTGTTCAGCTCATCGGAAACATGGTCAGAATTTTGGTTCAGATCAACTGTGAATGCAGCTTATCAACTTTAGGCCTATTACTTGCCACACCTCAATAATAGTCTAAATTCTATGCATTATTTTACCCAGTGTCAAGATGAAGAGGAAAGGAAACAACATTAAACAAGAACATAAATAGATTAAAATTGTGAAAAAAAAAAGGATAAAATTTAAGTGGGGGTTTTAAAAGGGCCAAATGAAATCATAATGCTTTTGTTTTCTGACATATACCTTGTATTCGTTTGTTTTTTTGGGGGGTTTTTTTTTTTGGTGTTTTATTATTTTTTTAAATTATTTATTTATTTTTTTTTATGGAAAATCTATGATAGTATAATTCGATGGCTAAACCACTTGCCTCTTAATAATAAAAATATGCCGTTTTATTTTGATAGTCAACCTCGGGTATGTGAAATATGAAGTGACTGTGACAAAACGTTTCGATTTACATTTACTAGCAAAGTACACAAGGCATTTATTACCGTCGATCATGTGCAGAATGTTCCATTTTATATTGTTGCGTACAGGCCTATTTACTACACTCGTAATTTTGAAATGCTTATTAACGCAAAAGTTCAATAACACAATGACGAATTAGGCGAGGTGAACTGGGTAGAGAGAAATTGAAAAAAATAAGTGAAGCTTGCACGTCCCCAACAAATTAAAAAAAAGAATAGAATTAACCCATTTTTAACACGATGCAACTATTACTTGTTGACTGGTCCGTCTTGTTATTAGTGAACTATGTTCCCGCCAAATTCAGTTTAATGACCTTATCAATCCCTGAGATTGGAGATGGTACAACAATGGGCGTAGGTTCTTCTAGGATTTGGGTTGACAGAGCTACCTCTGGGTTAATTTAATTCATTTGTATTACGGCTGTGTAGAAGTATTTTTTACTATGTTTCGAAATATGCTTTACTGAGTCAGAAGCAGTCTTGCGACCATAAAAAATGCTTTGGTGACCAAAAATTGTGTCCCGACTCATAGTACACAATAAGTAGGGATCTACACTTCACAGTCTAAGCATGGTCTAAGTTTGAGCAATGGCCAGAAATAAATTCTCATCAGGAAAGAGATAAATAAACATGAAGAGATAAATACTTTATTATCCTTTATACCTTCTGGGAAATTCAGACCATATTCAGTAAAAATTGATTTTAAAAACATCTGAGTTGAAGTGCAAGCGTTACGAATTACGTGGACTATCTGAAAAAAACAAAAATTCTTTTGTACAATACATAATAATAATTATTATTAATAAACAAACACTTTATATCGATGGAACACGCACATGCATAGTGCGTTCACATACAAAATCAAAACATAAAAAAACAGATGAAATCCTCACAGTAAATTACAAAAAGAAATGAAAAATATTTAGGTACACTACAACAGGGCCAAAACATTAAATTAGTTATCGAAATTGCAATTGTAGATTTTTCAAATTCTTCATTTTTATGCCATGAGTGTATACAAGACAAAAATTTAATCTGTTTAAATTTAAAAAGTATAAGGTGAAATTTACAATAACAATAAAAACTCATTAAAGCATTACTATTGAGAAAAAAAAATCTCCCCAACAACATAAAAATGTCTCTGGCCATGTAGTTAATATTGTGAAATTGTCCCTTAGAGAATGAAAGCTTTACTATTAATGAAAAAGCAAATCCCCCCACAACAACATACAAATGTTTCTGCTCGTGTAGTTACTATTGTGAAATCTCCATTTAGAATGAATTAAGAGTGGAATAATGGAAGCACTAGTAAACTTTTTATTTTTTAAATTATTCAAATTTAGGCACTAGGGCCAAGGATATGCCAAACAGTGAACTTAATCACTCATCAAAGTGGCAATCCCATCACAAGACAAACATACACATAACTGTTCATAAGACTAAGTCTCAATATAAGGCTTAGGGAGTGGAATTATTTCAGTCATAGAACAAGTCCTGTTACAGTTAACAGAAATTGAACCCAGGACCTTGGGATTGGAAAGCAAGCATATTACGCTATTCAACTCTGCTCCCTCTAATGCTAATAAAAATATGGAAAACAGAAATTGAACAAGACTGCTCACCGGTCCGCATATTCCTCCACGCTTCAGTACGGTACTAGGCGCAAATTATTACATTGGGTTTTTTTGGAAGAGCTAATATGATTTAAATTTTTAAATAATTAGAATGTTCATTTGTACAAAAAAAAAATATTATTTAGAATGTTCATTTATATAAAATCTAAATATCTTAAAATTGGAAAAAAAAAAATTTCCTAAAATTGGAAAAAAAATTATAATAGAATACCAAGATGCATTTCGAACTCACAACCTTAGGTTCTTTAGAACACATCCTTAATAACCGACTGAGCCATCCATGCGATGTGCCCTATTTAACTCCTCTTTTGTTTTGTAGGCATAGTGGGAACCCTGGGGTCCAACTTAAAAAAAAGGGCGAGGACTGTTTTTTGGAAATCACCTTTAGTTTTATGTGTACAAAATTTCCTGCAAGTTCGTTTCCTAACTGGCGATGCTGGACGCTTTTGAAGTTTTGCGTTGGTAACAAGAACAAGAACAGCAGTGAGGCTCTGGGGTCAGCTCCTTGCATGAACCCAAAAATATGTGATATTGTTCAAAGCAAGCTAAGTTTGTCTTTACCTAGTACTGCTTGGTTGAAATAATCGGTGGCAATTTAGCTTATAGTATTATATATCAGCTCTGGCCACCCTATCAAATTTACTTTGACAAACAACTGCTGTATCATATATGCCCATATATAGTCATGATGTGCCTATATATAGTCATGATGTGCCTATATATAGTCATGATGTGCCATTATCATGATGTGCCTATATATGGTCATAATGTGATGTCATCATGACCCATATTAAAGCATGTCACTTGTTTTTTCTGTACAGGGCTAAAAATGTGTTAAATAAAAACAAAGAACTGCATTATAAATGTTCATTTTTTCCAATTAGATACAAATTGAAATCACTCCACTTTACTAATATAGTTACTTTTTACCAAAATTATAGTAAAATATTTTGTGCTGATTAAACAGCAAAGAATATGTGAGCTGTCTTGACAAAATGAGTCTTGTGGTACAATAATTTAAAAAATAGTTCAAATAGAGTACTACAGTGTAATACGTCACGATACCACGTGATCTCTCCGTTCCTATTGGCAACACAAAATGTGATAGATAGTACAGATAGTACAGTACATACACTGTGCATGAATTTCAAATAAATTAAATTATAAAGATGTTTGGTTTATACAGTAGTTTAAGTGATTTAATGCTGGTACACTCCATGATACAGATGGATGTTACAATGGCCTTATTTATGGTCATATAGGAATAATTCCCAAAACTTACGGTATTCATTTTGAAAAGAAGCCCCATCTTTACTTTGCAAAACTAGCTTCGAAAAAAAGCCCATCAAAAGTTTGTAAAAAAAAAAAAAAAAAAAAAAAAAAAAAAAAAAAAAAAAAAAAAAGAAGCCCAGGGCCTCAATTTGAGGTTTTAAGGTATTTAGATCAAATAAATAAATTTAAAAACTTATATCTGAGGCCTGTGAAAGAACTGTAGCTTAATATTAAATGGGTTCTATTATAAATATGAAAATATTAAATTAAATATAATAAATATTATAATTCTCTAGATAGGGAATGATGAGCCACGCTTTTAACAAAGTATGTAAAAAGTTTCGTAAAAATTAGAAAAAAAAAGAAGAAATTATTGACCAAAAACATTTACTTTACTGTCACATTGAAAGGTGATGGTGGACAGGCTTGGCCTTGATAGGATGGAGATGTTGTCACTCGTTGAGTATTGATGTTGTGTTGGGGAGCTTGGTGTAAACAACTTTGCTCATATGATGAACAGGCATCATTCAAGGAGTACATTGATGAAGCAGGAGATGGAACTAAATGACAATCTGAAAAATAATCATCAAATTTATATATACTGTATTAAATATTTATTGTAATATAATTTACGGTATAATTATCCTTCAAAAAGTTGTGTAGAAATTTTAATGTGAAAATGTAGAAACATGTTTAATTTGTTGAATATAATTAATTATGATTATATCAAAACATAGTTGAGTATTCTACTTGTTGCTTATATGTTTTAAACAAACATTAAACGTCTGATCAATTTGTCAATGATTTTTCTAAAAGCGAGCACATGGGCCATAATGCACACACAACCAATATCTAAATGTTACATTTTTAAGTTTTCAATTTTAAATTTTTATATACTTGATTTTAAATCTGGCTGTGCAGTTTGGGATTGGCCGCTATCAGAGGTGTGATTTATTCAACTGTTGGCCTTTTCCTGTCACCGGCAATCTTTTATTTCATTGATATTTTATTGTATTTTTGCTTGTGTGAAGTCTAATAAATAAAAATTAAAAAAAATAAAAGATAGTGCGCTATGGTAAGTTGCATTTTCAGTCCTCCAGCTAAAATACACAGAGAGCAGCGATGGGAATTGAACCGGGGACCATGAGATTTCCACGGTTCAGCACACACAGTGGATACCACAAGTTTAGCTGACTATAAAGCTGCTCTCATGTTGTTTATATTCTGTGCTAGGCTGAAATTGGACATTTGCTGAATGTCTGGATATTCCATCACCAATCAATCTGTTTAATTTTAATATTCATTAATTTATTAGTACATTGAAGATGCCATATTTTGATTATTGTTGCAGAAACTGAAAAGGACAAGTGAACTTGACTATTGCCTTTTTTGAAATCAACTGTTAAACCATTAATGAGGCTGATATGGCATAAACAATATTAAATTTTCCTTGAGAAAACATAGTTTTATCGTCAGTCAATAATTGGATTGGATTTATTTGGTGTAAACACCAAGGATAACCCACAAAAGTCTAGAAGAAGACTTACTTCCAATGGGTCCTTCTGGTGGTGATTGGACAGTACACCGGGAGACAATCCCCTACTCTTTTCCGAAGAGTGTACTACATTTTTTAACGTGCACATGGGCCATAAATGCACACGGGACCAACGGCTTAAACGTCTCATCTGAAAGATGGTGCGCTATGCTGCCCTGCTCTGAGAAAAGGCATTAAGTACATTTTTTCAAAATTGAGATTTTTAGCTTATGTGACCCCTGAATGTCTAATCTATCACCCTACTTTATCTAATTTCCAAAAATATGTCTGGAAATATGAAATTTTATTTTAAAATTGGGCATTATTTGCAAATTTCACTATAAATACTCTGAGAAAAGGCATTATGTGCGCGAAGCCTTACATACATGCATTGAATGCTTGACTTCACGGAAGACAGATTAAGTAACCAATCAGATGCTAGTATAACGAATATCTAATTAATTAGATTGGAATCCTTATCAGATAATGCCTAGCTAATAGTAACTACATTATTTCAAAGTATACTCTGAGAGTAGCATTATCTGCTATATATTTTACGGCGTTTATTTATAATTTTGTGATTAATGCGATACTTTTGCCGAAATGATGCAAGTTACAGCACAAGACCTTTGTAGAAGTCTTTTGGAAGAGTAAGTACAATATTGTATTTTATTATTTTTCATACCTATTAAGTAGTAAATTTAGATTATTATTATTATTATTTAGTAGTATTTTTTTTGTTTTATCGAAATTATATGTTTTGTATTGTGTTTATTATTATTATTATTGTTATTATTATTATTATTATTATTATTATTATTATTATCATCATCATCATTATTATTACTCTTTAAGGCAACAAAGTGGTAAACCAAAAATGGACAGACACAATTTTCGCCATATCGTGCTCCATTTCGAAGAAGGGACATTGAGTAATGCAATTTTGAAAAAAAAAGTGTAAATAACTATTTTAAAAAAATAAAAAATAAATAAAAATGTAAAAGTCGGAGCATTGTAAATAAAACTTTTAAAATCTTTTGTACTCATTTGTATAACCTATGTTGTATTGTATCATTATCATTGTAAAAATAATAGTTGCAATGTATATTAT
>NW_022689033.1:180643-184200 GCF_011630105.1 Anneissia japonica | reverse complement strand
CTTTGATGACTGAGGGCGCCCTTGTAAACATTGCTTCCAACACAGTGTGTGAATAAGCTTCATTTGATTAGTCTTTTTTAGTTATGTAGTGGAGGTCATGACCCCAAGTCAGCCAATTGTTGCCCATTTGGATCATTACAGGACTGCTGCTCTTCTGATGATGGTCGTGGTCTTGCATTATTGACGTTGAATACTGAGCATCTAATTCAAAAATAATTAAATCATAATTAATCAAGATGAGTGCACAGCATCTTTGATCATTGATTTGGAATTGGCGCTATATAAATCCTTAACATTTTATTATCATTAATAATCTAACCATTTAATTAAACATTTCCTGATAGGTACAGATATGATGTTAAATAAAACAATAATGATAAGGTTACTGGTATTAAAATGATGATTGTTATTAATTATTATTATTATTACCTCCGCCAACTTCGTTATTTAGCTATTTAGTTGGCACGAGGTTATATTTTTACCTGGTTTTTTATTTACCTAATTATTTATCTGTCAGCATATTTGTTGTGAACAGACTACAGCCCATATTTTATCAGAAATTCATCAAACTTCGCCACAATGTTCCTTTACCCAAGATCTAGAGCTGATTGAATTTTGAAGGGTCAGGGTCAAAGGTCAAGGTAATAATCAACAAAAAAATCTATGTCTATACTACACTAGCCCATAGTTTTAATCACAAACTTGTCAAACTTGGTCACATGTTCCATAACCAAAGATCTCAAAGTATTTGAATATTCAAGGGTAAGGGTTAAAGGTCAAGGTCACAATCAATGAAA
Source organism: Anneissia japonica (assembly GCF_011630105.1). Lineage (NCBI taxonomy): Eukaryota > Metazoa > Echinodermata > Crinoidea > Comatulida > Comatulidae > Anneissia > Anneissia japonica. Next base: position 183,403 of record NW_022689033.1, on the reverse strand, counting down.
AACTATTTTTTAAAAACTTATTTGTCTATCTATAGCCCATGGTTTTTTTTTCTGTAAAACATCTGTAAAATTTACATACTGTAAAATGGATTACATAAGCCTCTGAAACCCTGAAATTGTGATAGCAGAATAGGGCCAGGACTTGCATTTCTCCTTAAATAGTAACTTACTACTTTGAGTATAATAAAGAAGTTCTGTCAGTATACATTTTTAGTCACCATTCCACACTTTAGGCTTACTGATGAGTGTATTAGAAGTTTAGTAAGCATTTCTCTCTACTTTCATACCTACATGTGTTGGCCGAGAAGACACTGTGCTGGTAGGAGTAACACACTGCAAGGTGTGCACGACTGATTGGGGAGCAAGAGAAAGGAGGAACTCCGACCATCAAACAGGGGGTCGTCTTATACGCCAGACATACAAAAATTGTCAACAAATCTTCTCTAACTGGGGAGTCATCTTATACGCCGATCACCTTATATGCGAGTATACGGTATATAATAATTCTTGTGGTACGCCATGTAGATATCAATCAATCAATCGGGGATTTATCAGGCGCACGTATCTATCAACCTTGATATGGAGATGCTCGCGGCGCAGCTGCCTAAAAAATTACGATGCACGTAATTTATGATATGATAGAATTAATATATTTTTACTCTTTCCCATGCAAACTTTTAAGAATAATATAGGGAGGACATTTAAAAGGCAAATTTTCAACACTGCATGAACAAATGTAAGCTGATCTTACATTTTTTCCTTAAATGTATTTGTAAAGGTAAATTGAGATTGGTCAAAAACTGAGCTTTTGATTGGGGAAAAACACAACATAAAATCAGAAAATAACCTACAGAGTAGAAGCAAGCATATGAGGTAGGCTTATACCCCCCAAAAAAACTACAGTATCACATGAATAGGAAGGGCGGGTGCACATACCTGTCTCCAATTGTTCTTTTTGGTTTCCAGTAACCAAATTCTCCATTGAAGACCATTTCTTTCATATTAACATACAAGTAGAAATCAATAAGATATTTGAACTTGGAAATCCTGGAACCACTATGCGCTAAAGAGATTAAGATATTTTCATATTTATAGCATCCTGAAGAAGTTAATTGCAAAAGCTTGGGGTGTTCAATAAATTATATTTTGTAAAGTAAGTATAAGTAACTGCTGCTCAATATTTTTTACTGATTTAGTTCAGACTAACAGCAACTCAGGGGTCCAAAGTTGCAAGAACCCAAACTCATAAATCATATTAAGAAAAATAATCATTGTATTATATTTTTGACAATTATTGGTAAGATTTTAAGATATGAAAATGCATTTTCCCGGCACCCAGAGGTTAGTATTCTCAAAGTGTTCGCACCTCAGGTGTGAAAATTTGACTCTCATGCACCCATGAGTGCATATCATGGGGCAGGGGACATGTTCACCCCTGACATATTTTTAACTTGGGGGGGGGGTGTTTGTCCCCTCACTTTTCGTCTGAAATGGAATTTTCGTAAGTCAGAAGATGTTGAAATAAACTGCATAAAATGACCCAGGTTTTAATGAAAGAGCGCTGTACAGCCAAGGTACATCATATTTTATTGCAACATACCGGTATCTCTGCCCACAAACATGTGAATACATGACTCAAGTGTGCATGCTTTATTATTATTTGAAAAGTATGAGAAAAAGGGTGCAAAGATAATATTAGTTTTCGGCCCACGTAGGTAAAGTAAAGTAAATACATCAAAGACAATTAAGCTTTATTTTCTATGGTACAATATATCACAGCGATTTATTAGATCGATGATGATGAATTATACTATACAAGAGTGTCATATCCGGCAATCTAGAGGTACTATTTCCCCGAATTTTATCACCTAAGCCCCAACGATGGTGAGGTTGAGATGGGTGTGGACTCATGGTTCTGAAGTAGGTAAAAGTAAATACATCAAAAGACAATGTTTTTAAGTTATATTTTCTATAATACCGTACATCAAACATATTAATTAAATATATATGGTTGCCGAAAAGCTGCTAAAAGATCATTAAAATTTGTTGGCGCTTTATTTTGACTATAAAATGGTGATGTGATCAACGGCTGCGGAACGCTTTTGGAAGCCGGGGGGGGGGGTCATTTCATAAGGTCCAATATGCGAGTGAAGCGAGCATCTAGGCTGGGGGCCAGGGGGCCACTAAGGCCATCTAGGCTGGGGGTCCAGGGGGCGAGGACCCTTGGAAGCTACGGATATTTTACGAAGTTTGGTGAATTTCATAAAATTTGAATATAATTATCTTTATATCGCCATTATCTTTATATCGCCGGCTGGGTCCCCTTGAATTCGCCACTGGGTACTTTAGAAGATGGAGAATCTATACCACCTCAGCCCCACCATGGTTGGGACTGAGGTAAGAAAATTTGTGGTTATGGCACCTCTAGATGGCGCGAAATTACACTCTCAGACTTAAAATTTGAATATAATTTTGCTTATACAATACAATACAATACAAATCTTTCTTTATTCTGAATGGCTCTTTCAATACAATAAAGTACTGGTCTCCCAAGAGGTCCAGATTTATAGGAACATTACAAGAAAATAAAAGAAAGGTAAAAATTTAAAGTAAAAACTATGTACAATAGAAATTATAAAAGATTTTTAAATTCAATTAGACTAAGCAACTTAAAATTTGTGCGAATATGTACAGGAAGATTATTCCACAAGATTGATGTTCTGTACTTAAAATTTCTCTTTCCATGAATATTGTTCCATG
>NW_022689033.1:177813-180385 GCF_011630105.1 Anneissia japonica | reverse complement strand
TATCCCCATTTAAAAAAAAAATTGAACAATTTAGCCCCGCCCTTGAATGCGTCACAGATTTCCGAACAAAATCAAAGAAAGGTTATCCTTGATGTGGCTGGTTCCCCGACGACAACTTCACTTTTCCTCCGATGGATAAAAATTACCCTTCTATGTAGAAATGATACTGTGGTGGGTCCAGGAAGTCGACATAGACAGGGAGGGTTTTGCGCAAATAAAATGTCCACCCACCTCATCCGCACAACTTTTGGAGCTGAGGTAAGAAAAATTATGATTATGGCACCTCCAGATCGTTGGAAATGGCACTCTTCTCCCCCTTGAATCTGCCACAGTTCAATAGCACTTGACATAGCCTACATCATTTTGTATCACAAATGATTAATTCCTAATGTCAAGCGAAATATATTTTTATTCAAAAGATTTTTTTTTACTCAATACAGTTTTTACAACATATATAACACAACTACAGCGTAAATTCTGTAGAACCTACAGAGAACTTTATTTTTAAAAATGGCCTAATTAATTATGTTATTGTTTTCCTTAAATTAGATGGAGTTTAAATGTGGTTGCATTCAGCTAGTTTGAAGGTTTACTGTAAGCCAATCAGTTACACCTACTAATACATCTTCGTGGTTAGCATAAAGAGAATTAGAGCGTCGCTCCATTAAAGACTGCCTACGGTACCTCCTCCCGTATGCCAAATACAGAATTCACAAAGCCAGGCGATTTTTTCTTTGCTTGAGGGTGGGTTTCAAGGAAAATTTACAGACGTAAATCAACATTTGGTTGCTCAACTCAAAAATGGAACTTGTAATGCTCGTTAGAAAATGAAAAAAATATATATATTATAATTATAATAATAGGTCAATTTATAAGACGAAAATAAACAAGGTGTCTTTAAACATCAAATAATAATAATAATAATAATAACAATAACAATAATAATACAAATGACATTGCAGCGTTTGTAAAATGTTTGTCACTGGTGCTGGGAACAGTCCCAAAAGTGTGGGGGCCAGGCCCTCCCCCCAGTAGAAAAAGTGAGAGGGCCAATGGCCCCCGCTTCCGCCGCCGTTGGATGTGATGATGACGATTTTACTATATAAAAGTGTCTTGGGAACTAAACACAGCAATTTATAGTAATAGAATACATGTCATGAAAGACGCCCTCTCAGGACGTGAGCAATATTGTATCGACAAAATTGGCCAGTGCCAACTGTCAGAGCCTTTTTTTCTCAAAACTTGTTCTTTTTGCTTTAAAATGTATTCAAATATTAAAAAATTTAGAAATCAACATCATTAAATAGTTTCTCCATGTTTATTATACTGCAATCACAGTTTAGAATTGAGATTTGATTTTAAGCCATCAAAGACATTTTTTATGTTTTCTTTTATTTTGACTGATGTATTTTTGTGATGCTCTTTTAATTTATGTTGACTCAAAAAATTTCCACACAAAATGAAAACAAGATTCCAATTAGATAAAAAGAAGAAAGATGCTCTATTACTTCTTTACTATTAGTATTCAATGTTTCAACTGCATTCCTGACACTATGGGCGCTACTGAGATCAGACTCATCGGGGTTTGGGGGTTCGAACGAACCTCGTCGTTTGCTAGCTGGCTCCGCTTGGATGGCAAAAAAAAAAAACTTAAAAAAAAACAAAAAACAAAAAAAAACAATCCTGTTCTCAAATAATCTTTATAGACAGTAGCAACTTTTTACAAGTTTCAAGATGGAACTCTTAATTATTTATGTGGTCAGCGCAATTGATTGGTCGTTTAACATCTTCAAAAGGCTCCACTTTTTCCAAATTTGAAACCCCCCAAAAAAATCCTAGTTACGGGCCTGATCAGTGACATATAAACTAGGAGTCTGGAAATGTTGGGCTGAGAGGGGAGTGAAGGTAAATTGGGGGGAGCTAGCTCACAAAGATAAGGTGATTTTTATCTATTTGAGACAATATATTTCTTTTGCTTCGAACATTATCAATGGAGGAGGTGCAAGTGTTTAGAGAGGGCGAGTGAAATCTGCCTCCCACAGGCCACCTATATATGCCACTGCAATGATTTAAATTTTTATGTTAGAATTTTACATATGTACTGTTTTTTTTTTTAAACCTTTGGGTTTCCTTTTTTTTGGAAAAATAAGGTTTCTCTATTTTATTAAAATCAAAAGGTTAGGCCTATGGATGTGTGCAAAACCTACTTCAAACACTTAATGGCTCCTGGGGAGTACTATCAAATCAACCAAGTATAGTGTGTAAGGCTGGGGTTTAGCCAGAAACAGACCTTGATTTAAAAGGCGCGCGATCGCGCCGGCGCTCCTCCGCGCTTCTCGAAATTATGCGAGGAGAGCAATCAATAGCGCTCCTGAATTTTTCTAGTGGAGCAACAAAAATACCAAGTTTGATTACAAAAGTTTCAAATACTTGCTAAAATACATCATTTTTTCCGTTCAAGCTCCATTTTCCGCTAACTCCATAGCCATGCGACGTTTTCTTTCGTGTTGTACAAGTAGTCTAATTTCAAACGTCATTGCGTGCTTTGCAATGTGTTATTTGTTATTTTAAC
>NW_022689033.1:168594-177213 GCF_011630105.1 Anneissia japonica | reverse complement strand
ATCAATAGCGCTCCTGAATTTTTCTAGTGGAGCAACAAAAATACCAAGTTTGATTACAAAAGTTTCAAATACTTGCTAAAATACATCATTTTTTCCGTTCAAGCTCCATTTTCCGCTAACTCCATAGCCATGCGACGTTTTCTTTCGTCTTGTACAAGTAGTCTAATTTCAAACGTCATTGCGTGCTTTGCAATGTGTTATTTGTTATTTTAACGCAGTGGATGCAGGGCAGTGGCTGTATGACGACGACTAAATGAAGGCACTATATTCACGACAGCCGGTCAGCTGGTAGTGTACCCGTTGGACGCAAACTGACGACAACCAAGGATTAAGAGTAGACCTAAAGGCAGCCGACCGTCGTGTACATATAACAACTTCCTCATTTGGGTTTTTCCCACAGCACATGTTCAGGGGCTATCTAGGCCTATGCGATAGTGGTAGAAATATTGTTAATTATTTAATCAATGATTTTGTGTTCTTATCTGATACGAAAAATACATTTAAATAATATGTGTAATATTTTAAGAATGGGTCGCTTTGTTACACGATGTACGTACTGTAGAGCCGAGTGACCGCAGTAGGATTCCTAAGACAAAGGCTAGGCCTAGCCTAAGTAAGTAAATCGCGGTATCTCCCAAGGCTAGGCTTAGGCTGCCCTAACCTAGGATAGGCCTACCTAGGCGAGGGCCAGATCGTAAGTCCTTGATTATTGCATTGACAGACGATCGAAACCATTTCCAGACAATCGGAACCAAGCTAATTTTGAATCATCCTTGCTGGGAATTTATGTCCTGATACATAATTTATTGTTCATTCTCTTGCACAGTGTAACAACAGGCAGTAACTGTAGGCCTAGTGCTAAAATTACTGAAATGGCCGTTTGACCAAATTTTGTCGCTAAAAAACAGTTCTCCTCAATTTCTTGAGGAGAGCTGTTAGTAGCTCTCCCACTTTTTCTTTAAATCAAGGTCTGCAGAAATATAAAATAGGCCGCCCAAAATGGAAGCTAGTGGGCATGGCCCCGAGCTGATGGGTGGGCCACGCAACCTCCCAAACATAAGAAAAAAAATTAGAAAATTATGATCTTTAGAGGGCATTTAAAGGTGTTTAAATGTTGGAATTTTGTCTTCAAAGGAATAGTGTTGAATTAGTTATCACAAAGATATTTTGGTTATAGTCACTCACATAATGTTTCAAGGCTATGAGAATAATCTACTCTAGGGCCTCCGAATCGACAGATAGGTCAAACCTACTGTATTTTGTTGACTAATAAAATTTACCTTGTGACGTTAACGACAACAAATCTTCTTTACGGTATTCATTAATTAATTATAACCAGAGAGTTACGAACACCAGGAATATTATGTCAGAGAACCGAATTTCAAGTACTGTACTTGCAGAGCTACGTGCATGCGTTGTGGGCGACTCAGAACCGTCAATTTTCCAGAGGGTATAAACGTTTTAAACATGACGCATGTTGTTAGTGAACTTTTCACAGCCGTAGGCAATGGTTAAGCTTTATATTTTCTGGGAATCCCCACTGAATATTGGTATGAAAACAATATACATTCAATCAATAAATGTTGTTTTTAAAAAACGTAAATAAGATTTAGCTTTAGTTGAATATATTATTCGATAGATTTAAAGAATATAAAGAATTTGCTAAAGGTAGACCTGGCCCAATTAGGCTAGGCTGAGCTGATTAGGTCAAAAGGTAAAAGTGGCCATCCTAAACAATTGATGGCCGTCCAAAAGACGAGCAGATGGCTCGCTGGCTAAGCCTATGGTGTAAGGCCACACTGCAACCACAATGGGCTCTAGAAGTAGTGTAATTTATGGATTACTATAAACTTACCGGGTGTCCAAGGCTCACTAGGCTAAGCCTATGTGTGACCCCCAAGGGTTTCTGCCTTGCTGAGGGCTGCTGGGTGGATTTAGTGGCATAAATTGTCTCATCTTCTTCATAGTAATTCTTAAAAGAAAAAAAAAAAGAGATAAAAGAATAGATGACCTCCTGCTTTGGATTTTTCTCTCGTAAAGCAAAAATTATTAAATGCTGTTTAATATTTGGATTCGCACAATAATAACAAGTAGACCTATCGTGCAAGTAAACAATATGCTTTTCCTATTAAAACTAATGAAAACCTAAACTAAGTGAAAACCCCTCCCTCCCCCCTTATAATATTATGTAACTTACATATTTATGTCTTTTTATATTTTGATTATATTTGACTTTGTACTTGAGTATGGTTTTTAATTGTAATTTTGATGTTTCCTTCTGTATTTTCTTGTTTGTGTTCCTTTGTACATTTGAACTACACTACTTGGGATGCTACTGTACTTTGGGTTTTAATAAAGAATAAAGAGTTTATCATTGTTAAAAAAAAAACCATTGACTAGGATAAAGATTTTCCATACGAATAGAATATATGAATGGTACTGGGTAAAAGACAACTTGATTTCTAAATTCAAACAAGGTATCCATTCCTAGAAGTCTTATGAAGATAAGCCTATCCAGTAGTGACATTAAAGGGTCTGGACCAGGACATACCTTCAACTTTAGATGACAAAGATTGAGATATCTTAAATAGACACAATGCATACACAGGCCTAATTCTAGAGTCCAGTTAAAATATGTAATAATGTATTTGTGAATTTTCTTTCCTTATAGTTAATCCATGTCAAGTCTGTAAGTAAAAACAACATTTACTTATAAAAAATTGACACTGAATTAACTAAAGGAAAGAAAATTCACAAATAATTTACTGAATGCAGAATGAATTTTTTCCCTATGATGTAATATTGTATTGGATGACATATAATCATATATTTTACTTAAACATTATGCGTCAATATGTATTAATAGAAAAATAAATTAGATTTAATGTAAATATGGAAGAATCATGAAGAAAGAAGAATAGGGACAAAACTCAGAGCAGCTGAAATATTTACCAAAAATAAACAATAATAATTATTTTGACAATATTACATCACGTTTTTGTGAAAATCTTTTAGTCTCTAATCTTTAGAGGTCAAGGTGCCGGCATCCTACATGTTTCATATATACATGTGATTTCCAAGATTTCTTTATATGAAAAAAGGTGTAAAGCTTTTAGTAATGCTATAAAGGCCAAAAAAAAAAAAAAATGAGATAATTCTGAAGAATATGAATTTTGCCTTGAATGATTTAGTAGTAGTGCATATGAACAGGCTGAGAATATGCTAGGAATTGCATTTAAAGATAAAAACACACCCACGGCAACACCCCCTGGCAGTGTATGACAGTTGCTTTTGAGTTCGTAAAAGATATAATAATAATAATAATAAGATATAACGCCTAATAGCCTAATAATGTATAATGCGAGTGTGCGTATAATAGAATAGTTTTAAGAATATATGAAAAATGTTGCATATATATATACAAAAGAAACTGTGTGCGATGTTTTATTTAAGATATTATTTATATTTAAATATAAATAATAATAAAAAATATAATAATAAGTAATATAAGCATTTCTTTCATATTGACATACAAGTAGAAATCATGATTCTTAAACTTGAACCACTATGTGCTATAAAAGAGACTAAGACATTTTCATATTATAAATAGCATCCTGAAGAAGTTTGTTGCATAACAAAGGCTTTGTGTTCAATAAATTATATTTTGTAAGTTTTTTTGACTGATTTAGTTCAATCCAATTATTTTTAAATAGTAAACTAATATTTTATGTTACTTATGCTAGCTTTCGTCTTGTTGTCAACAAGACTTCATCAGCTGAATGAGTTCAGTTTATTATTCATGACTACTCAGGTGTCCTATATTGGAATAAGTCACTTCAGGGAGATCATATAGTTCAAATTTGTTTTCATGTACTTTATTTCAGTTTCTGGTTTTACTGCTTTTTCTTTGTAAGCATTTCAAGCTTTCTAGTCCTTATTTTTGTTGAAAGTAAAGTGATCAATGAAACCTGTAAGCTTGTAAAATAACATACTAGCTAAGAATCCATAGCTTACCCTTTCAAATGACTATAGCGGCAGTAGTTGACTTTTTCAAATTTTTCATCTGTCCACTTAAAGACTAAATGTCATTTACCGCCAGCCAACTGTTGCCCATTTGGATCATCACAGGACTGCAGCTCTTCCAATGCTGGTCGTATCTTTCATCATTGATGTTGAATAGTGAGCTTCTAATTAAAAAATAATTAAAATAAAAAAAGTGCGCAGCGCCTTTGATCATTGATTTGGAATTGACACTACAGTATATAAATCATTAGCATTACAGTATATTATTATTATTATTATTATTATTATCAATCTAACTATTAAATTAAACATTTGCTGATCTGTACTGATATGATGTTAAATAAAATAATAATGATAATAATGATACTGGTATTACTGGTATTAAAAATGATGATGTTAAACAAAGCTGATTACAGTATGTTAAAGCCAAACTCCGAAGGATAATACTTTTTTATCAAACTGTTTTCCTCTGGAAACCTGACTTTAATGACAGTGATAATGATGAAAATATTCATAAAGAGGATGATGATTGATTGAATTTATTCGTAATGTCATAAAATACATAAAAATTATATACAAAAAACCAACAAAATGAAAATAAACATGACCCTGATTACAAGGAAAAGCCCAAAAATATGTACTGTAATGATGATTGGGTTTTTAGTATTAGGCTATGTCTCAAGTACAAACAATGCTCTATCAGAGCCAAATGAGAGGACAAAAATTTGTTCAGGATATTTAAATTTTTAATAGCATTTAAAATGCATTATGTTTGGCTCGTAAATTAACATAACAAGAACACAAGAGTGAAGAACTTCAAGGTAACTTACACGCACTGCTTGCATGTTTTCCTGGCTTGTAATTTTGTTTCACAGATTTATCCCACATGTCAATTCTTTCAACATCAGTTTGAGTAGGTTCACCATCAGGATCAAGGTCAAGAGTCAGGTGGGCCTATTACCTACTGCTTTGGAACTAGATAGACGCAGATATAGAGAAAAGTGTTTACTGTTTGTAGGCCTACTGTGCAGTTTGCTAAATGCATCTTTATCTCTGTTTTGCCATTAAATATTTTAAGTATTTTAATATAAGAAAACAGCTTTTTTTTTTGCATGTTTCATTCATGAATAATGAAATAAAAATTATGAACACACAATATATAAACAAACAATAAATGGAATGCAAGTTGCATGCAAAATACTCTTTTGATTAGAAACCGTGTGCAGTGTTGATCAATATGACTGCATTGCCTTTAATAATGAGTTTAGAATATTTGTCAATTCTGTTTTATTTTAGATATAAAGCACTTTTAATTCCCCAGGGTCCACATGCTTAAATGTTGTTTCTGGTGGAAGAAACCAACTGTCATATAAAGTGCTTTATTCAAGGACACAAGCAAAATGCACAGCGAGGGATTGAAACCCTAACTTTAAGAACCAAGATTCCATTCCATTTATTGACAAATATACAAGTACAGTACATGAAATTTGTTTTCATGGGTTGGGAATACACATTATATAGATATAAATTAAATAATTACCTGAAAGACATAAATACAGTGCATAAAATACTTAAATTATATTTAAATTAACAATAAATAGAATATATGAGGGATGCCATCCCAAAAACCAGCGTACCGTCGCTGTATGATAAACTGAGTAATAACAATGTATATGTCAGTACTGTACTGTACATACTTTAGTACAGAAAAGCTGTAATACTTTTACTCATAACTTTGGCAAAAGTAAATCAGTTCCAGTAATGAGCCATCATTTTAAAGCTTACGATGTAAAGAATCAGAATATATTCAAAACTCAATTTTCATTTGTTGGTAACTGCTGCTGGTTTTGGGATGGCAAGCTTCATGATACAGTAATGAAGATCTGAGTTGTACTCCGAGGAGGTAAATGAGAAAAGCTGTTATATATGGAGGTCAAATGTTGAATTTGAGGGGTTCCCCACCTGTCACCATGCATTGCATGGCTGTGGAGAGAATCTTTACAGGCCACATATCCTGCACTCACACAATTATTGCTACAGGCCTTGTCTGACAAACCAGTATTCAACAAATTTTTAAAAAAAAATGAAAATGAATGATAAATTTTGGGAATTGAATAATTCTGTTAATGAAAAAAAAAATAATATAATACAATTATAAAAAAAAATTAAAATAAGAATTATTAATAGTAATTTCAAAATAATATCATTTAATGCTCATTTCAAAATAAGATCTACTTTTGGGGTTTTGTCTACAGCCTGGCTGGGTGCGAAACCAACTATCAAGTCAATAAAGTTTTATCAGTGGAATACTGTGTAGGCCACATTACAACCACAATGGGCTGTAGTGCAATTTGTGGATTACTATCAACTTACCGGGTGTGTCTGTGGCTTCATCGCTAAGCCTGTGACCCACTAGGGCTTCTGTCTTGTTGAAGGCTACTAGGAGGATTTGGTGGCATAAAATCTGCCTCAATTGTCTCCTTCATAGCAATTCTTAACAGAAGAAAACAAGGACCTACATGTAATTGATAATGAATCTTTTGACTTCAATTTTTGAGGATTTTTATCTCAAAGTAAAAACTACTATTGCTACAGGTATGTTTTTTTGGATTTGCATATATAGTAATATTAACAGGCAGACCTATATAATGCAAATAAACAAAGTCTCCATGCTTTTCCCATTAAAAATAATGAAAACCTTACTTTATAAGGAAGGGCATTTAAAAGGCAAATTTTCTACACAGCATCATCAAATGAATGCCAAACTGAGACAAAATTGAAACCACCAACTTGCTGGACAGCACCACCGTTCATTTCATAATCATGAAATCTTAGCAACTATAAATTGTTCACAGCAAATGGGGCCAAAATAAACTCTACGATTACTATCATTAATATTAAATAATGAGTGGAGTTGAAGCTTTGCGGGTAAGATCATGCCTTTGTTTGACATATCTCCGGCCATTTATCATTTACCAATAATTGCATATTAGTTTTGAGTATTATGCCAAAATTTATTCAACATAAAAGTATTGTTTATATTACTTTTGTAGTAGAACAATTTTAGGCAATTTGTTACTTAGTTAAAGTTTTTTAAAGATAAAATTGACTTTGTCCTGATCAGGATCCAACCCAAAACCCTCTGAATAAAATTTGAATATTCTACCAATTTGTGGTATCCTCCTTTGCATTTTCTAATTTGGAGCATTTATTTTCTCAAGGTATTGCGTAATATGCAGCAAACAATAAAGAAGTTGACAGTTTGGTATGAAGGAACACTTTGCCAGTCAAGCCAGGTGATAAGGTTTTGAAAAAAAAACATTGTCTCCATCAGGATTCGAACCCTAGACCCTCTATGGAATATATGGATGCTCTAAAAAATTACCATTTAAAATGTACACTAGCCTCCTAGCCTACCCCACCCTCTCCCCAACTCTACCCCAAAAAACATAAAAAGATAAAAGATGCTCTATTTACCTCTTTACTGTTACTATTCAATGCTTCAACTGCATTCCTGACACTATCATAGAGGGCGCTATTGAGATCAGACTCATCATTCATGCTGTCATATGTGGACTGGGTACTCTGCTCAACTTGCTGGCTTTTAATTGGTTCATCTGAAACCAGCGAGTCCCTGTTTCTACTCACTATAGATTCCACTGTATTCACTTGCAAAAGAATTTCTCTGACTTTCGAAGAAAACTTCTGAAACTGATGGCAGTACATTTTGCTGGAAGGAATATAAAAGGAAAAATTAATTTATGAATAATATAACCAACATGTAAACAGTGGGAGGCTATACAGGGTCAAAAAAAGGGTGATATTTCAAATACCAAATGTACAGGCCTTACATGAAGTGGCTTCTTGTCCTGAACATTTTAGCACCTTTTTAAAGAAATTTGGTTGAAAATGGGACGGTGAGGGCCAACAAACAAAATTGAGGGAGGAGGGGGAAAAATTACCCCATCAGCGGTGGAAATACATGAAAAAGGTCGTAAATTTTTTATCTGAAGTCATATTTTAGTGATATAGTGTCTACATATATATATATATATATAAATATATATATAAATATATATATAAATATATATATATATGTTTTTGAGATGTATATGTATATATATATATATATCTATATATATGTGTGTGTGTATTTGAGGTCAAGAAACTGAATAGTGGTGTCAGAAATACTTAAAAATGTAAATATAGTGGTTAAATTTTACGATTTTTTTTTTTTTGGGAGCGTTACGGTAGGAGTACAAGTTACGTATTGTACGAAAAAAATATGCACAGTTAATTTTTTTTTTCCATCAATAATCATTTTAGCAATATCTATTTCCATTCTTCTTGTACTTTTTAAATCATAAAAGATTTTAATGAGCATCGTAGTGCTATATGTATCTTAGTTTTGATAACGTCTAATGGTGCGTACAGTATCAACAACCATTAGACATGCTGTATGTAGAGTACAATCATTTTGCAACACACAGAAGGTTTAGCTGATACTCGCATCTACAAATCTACACAAAACTCTACAAAATATTATTAAATCCAGGGATCTCAGCGAGCAAGTTGTGTAGTATTTGTTAATCATTA
>NW_022689033.1:146476-167182 GCF_011630105.1 Anneissia japonica | reverse complement strand
TAAGAGATTAAAAAAAAACTGTGGTTAGGCCCTCTGCAAGTAATTTGCATGTGAGATGCATCTGACCACAATAAACAACAAGGTTTGGTGTGATTGTTCTTCTGGACTGGAGAGCACTAGCATAGAGTGTTGCACTGACAAAAACATAATACAACCAATATTAAACTCAATGAATAATGAATGTTAAAAATTGCTTAATGAATAAATCGGCCGTGTGTTCATTACATCTAACGCCTGTCTCTTATACACATCTAGATGTGTATAAGAGACAGCCCCTAGATACATAAGCCTCTGCCTGTGATTAAAATCAAAAGGTTTTTCATCTACAGCAGGTGGCTGTGTGTGAAACCTCCTTAAAACACTTCTTAGCTATTAGTGCTGCTGGGAGTACTATTAAGTGAACAAAGTCAGTGGTAGTGTGTAAAGGCCACATTGCAACCACAGTGGGCTGTACAAGTAGTGCAATTTGTGGATTACTATCAACTTACCGGGTGTGTTTGTGGCTCTACTGCTAAGCCTGTGTCTGACCCCCCTGGGGCTTCTGCCTAGCTGAGGGCTATGAGGAGGATTTTGGTGGCATAAAATCTGTCTCAACTGTCTTCTTCATAGTAATTCTTAGAAGAAAAATATACAGGTACAAGAATGGACGACCTCCTTACTTATGGTGAACCGACATGTAAATAACAATAAATCTTTCTACTTTTGACAATTTTTCAGTGAATCTCTGCTATGTTTTAAGGATTTCACATAACAACAACACAGGTAGACACATAGTGGGAAATAAGTCTATGCCTTTCCATTAAAGATAAAGAAAACCTAAATTAGGTGGATTACATATTATTTGTTAAACAAATTATATGTAACTTGACATAATTTATCATCACTGTTAAAAAATCCCAAGGGTACATTTACATAAAACCATACTGTTCCCGCTGCACCAAACAACATATAAAACTATTGTTTTAATATTTGTACTGATTTCATATTATAAAATTAATTGTTATGTGCATTGCACTGCAAATTGTTGCTATAAATTAGTTCTAATTCCACTTAGCTGATTCCTTATGTCAATAAAAATAAAATTATACAGAATGTACAGGTGTATGTCATGGCTGTATGAAAACATGCCAAAAACTCCTATTAAGGGGACAATTTTGGTTTTTGGTTTGTGTCTCCTGAAGTGATACCAACATTAAGGGGACACCCCTATAAGGGGACACTTTTTCTGGTCCCGAAGGTGTCCCCTTAATAGGGGTTCTACTTTAATAAGTTGCCAAAAAAATCTGGATAAATCCGCACACTGCATTAGAGAGAAAATTATTAAGTTGCTATGGTCTGAATCTATTTTGACTGCAGTACAGTATATTTCAACCACAGTACAGTATACAGTATCTCAACCACACATGAAAACCACAGCAAGTGCTATTTCTGTTGAATTACAAATTTTTATATAGACATACAGTAGTACAGATTACCAATATTGACACTACAATTTACAGTTTTGTTTAATTTTTTACACCATACAGAAATACATTAAGGTGGCACACACTGCACTGATAGTCATTGACCAGCGTGAGGAGGTGCCTCAAATAAATGTTTTTTTTTTTTAATCGGCCTTCTCAAACTGCCACAGACAATCAGCAGTCAGAGAGCGGAAATAGATTCGTCGACAGACTGTCGCAATGTCTGCTCGATAATAGTTGTAATAGCATTTTCATTTAGTAGTGAAAGGTCAAACATTCTGAAAATGATGTGTGCTGCTGTTCTGGGTATTTATTATGGCTATTTTTGCCACAGTAAGATTTTTACTGAAGTACACAGTACTACAATCGTTTTAAGACATGCTTTTCTTAACTGGCATGCATTTTTTTTTTATTATGTCAGTTACGGTGTAGTAAAGACACAGGTAGAGTCTGTCCTGAAGACCATCATCCTAGACGAAATATAAAGAAAAAGCGTAGACTACACAAACCAGCAGTCTATACCTCAACAAAACTAGTGACGGTACTTAAGCTAGAATACCCCTCAAAAATAATAGAACAGTCAATTCTCAGGTCTATGTTACTCAACCATATTTGCATCTGCATGGTCGGTTGCATCATGATACATGAGGGCTACTGGTCAGTTGCAAGATACATGATACTTGAGGCTACTGGTCAGTTGCATGATACATGAGGCTACTGGTCAGTTGCAAGATGCATACATGAGGCTACTGGTCAGTTGCATGATACATGAGGCTACTGGTCAGTTACAAGATGCATGATGCTCTGGTCATTTGCCAGATGCATGATACATGAAGCTACTAATCGGATGCATCTCAGTCAATCATAAAATAGGGACCTGGAGGCATGGAATGCAAGTTACAATAGCGCAAATAAAGCACATTCTGCAGAGAAGAGTTTAGGCCTAAACAGTACGGGATTGCCTCCTCAGTGTACTACCAATTTACTACAAGGACGCATTAGAAAATATTAGTTTCAGATTTTATCGATTCCAACAAATTATCACTATAAATACAGTACTTTTAAAATAGTAACATAAAGGTAAATATAGGAGAATAAGCATTAACTAACAGCATCATTGTGCTTAATATGGGCGTGGTTTGTGATACTGGAGCAGCTGTGTTAAAAAAAGTTAAATTGCACCAATTGAAGTGCCATAAGGCACATACTTGTGGTGGATTGCCATACAAAATGCCATTTATTATATTTTTAAATATTAGAAGTGTGAGGTAGGACATCCCAAAATTTGCTTGATTTGAGATGGAATGACCCTTCCTCTTCTCACAGGGCTTTCTTTTTGTCACTGCACCCTCTCTACCAAACAAAACAAACTACAAACAAACAAACTGCCTCTGGAATTTATTTATAGTATATTTCCATTTTAAATTACAGGTCTCTAAAGACCCCACCAATTAAAGACCAGCACCTCCAATTAAAGAAAACTGTGTTGTGGTCTCAAATTAGCCAAAGCTGAAAGACTACTGAAACCCTGGTCACAAAAGTGGTCTCTAATTGGAGGGAGACACTATAATTTTTCTTGCAGCACTGTGAGGCAACCAATGCGAGAGCACTTCGCAATAAAATTAATATTAAATATTATTAAATAAAATAAAAGCAATCATTTAAGCATACAGTACCTTAGTTTGACAAGATTTGCCTCTTTAACTGATTTCTTCAATGAGTTTGGTTGACAATGAGAATTTCAGTGATGCTAACTAAGAGTAGCAGCAGACATTAAAACGTTCGCAATCACTCGGCCTGCACTCAATCGGTTTTTCAAACTAAAAAACAAAAGATTATCGTCATTTGACCTTCAAAACCCGACAAAGAATATGATCACACCAATAGAAGCACTAGCGGGACAGGGGAATAATCCCCAGTTGGACAGACACCACCCCCCACCCCCCCACCTCAAGACTCAAGATTCAGATTCCATTTATTTTAAATGAAATGAAATGCACATGAAATTTGTTTTCCTGAATTAGGAATACACAAAATATACACAAAAGTTAAATAATTACTTGAAAGACAAAGATTAAAAACATAAATACAGTGCATGCAATACATAAATTACAGCTAAATTAATAATAGAATATACAGTAAAGAAGGTCTAAATGAGCTGTATACTCAGAGGAGGTAAACAAATTTGAGTTGTTTAGAAAATGGATCAAAATAGAAGAACAAAGCGAGGATGAACCACTGTGCACTTTTGTTTTTCTATTTGATGTGACACTCTGTACTTGGAGCTATGCATATGTGAATAGTTGAGGTCAAATATGTTGATAATTTGAGGGGTACCATACCTGTCACTGTGCATTACATGGCTGTGGAGAGAATCTTCAGATCTACAGGCCACACATCCTGTCATCACACAATGGCTACAGGCCTTGTCTACCAAACCACTATTCAACAAAGTAAATAATTAAAATGAATATGATAAACATGTATTATGTAACAATTAAATAACTTTTTTTATTCTGAATATATTGCTATCATTCTTTCTGTGTTTCCTTATGTTAATTTTTATTGATTGGTTATTGTTAATATTAAACCTCAATTATGTATACAAGATTGCAATAATGTATGAAGAATTAAATTAAGTAACTTGAATAATGGTTTTGATAGGGCAAAGTGTCTGAAAATTAACTGCAGGTTAGAAATCAGGCCTGGAATTTGCCTTTTTTATGTCTATGTTAATTTTTTTTTCTTGTCTGTTGCCAAAAAAAAAAAAATTATAAACCCTAAAAGAATGCTATGCTAAAAATTAAATCTTAGCAACTTGAAATTGTTTACAGCAAACGGCGCAAAAGCAAACGCTACAATTATTATCATTACCATTAATAATTAAATAATGGTTGAGTGGAGTTGAATAGCTTGATGGAGGGAACTGTAGTGTATGGATTGCAAGACTACAATGATAATAGAGCAAGGCATTACTGATAAATTATAAATACCTCATGGTTAGTCAGACATGTTAAATCAGAGACCGAATAAACACATATTGGCTTGAGCTGGAATATTGTTTATTGTCTTACTTAAATGTGGTTTGTTTTAAATACGATTGCTATATAATATAATATACGACAGGAACCTTACCTTCCAATCCCAGGGTAATTGATTCCGGTCACAGTAACAGGACTTTTTCTCATGACCAAAACAACTCAACTCCCTATTAGGCTCATAATGAGACTTGGTTTACTTAGAGGATCTTGTGTTTATATTTGTCTGGTAAAAGAGGATATGTCACTTAGAAAAGTGATGGAATGATTTCGATTTGAATTTCTTCTATGTGATACACACCAAGGATTATGTTTCCTGTTTGGCAGATCCTTGGCTTTGGGCCTAAAACAATTAATAAAATAAAATAAAATACACACGCCTGCTAAAGTACCCTACGCACAACAAAATTTATCATTTACCCATTACACATCACTTTTGAGTATGATGCCATTCATTATATTATTGTTTCTATTAATCTTGTAGTAGCAAAAATTTAGGCAACTTGTTTCTTCTGCCTTACCGCTCGGCCACTCAACATATCGGTTATTCATCTAATCAATTAAAATACTGTTGTTGTTATTAAATATTCTATCTAATATCGGTAAAAATCTCCTACAGTCAGTGGTGTATCTAGTCTGGAAATGGGGAAGGGGCTGATGGGGGGGGGGGTGGCGAAGTGGAGGACTCGTTTAAGTGAGGAAAGGTTTACAAAAATAAGGTGATTTTATCTACTTGAGCATGATATACTTTGCCTTGAACATTTTAAATGGGAAGGTGCAAGTTTTTTAGGGGAGGATCGAATGCGTGCAAATGATGCTCAATGATGGTGATACTTCCAAACTTGGACGTCTATGCTTTTGTTAAATCTCGATTGGATTATTGCAATGGGTTCTTTATGGCTTTTGTCCTACAAACTGCTGAGGAAAGTCCAGCTAACCGTGGGCATACAGCACATCCCCAACTGTACATCGTCTCCATTGGTTACCCATTTATCTGAGAATTAACTTCAAGATCTTGTTATTTGTATATACTGTAAGTCACTCCATAAATCATTCCCTAACTACATCTCCAATCTTATTTCACTTCGTTTTGCTGTTTGCATCCGCAGACTTGGTCTACCTCATCTTCACTTACCATTCATAACTGTTCCATTGGTCACCACACAACTTGTGGCAATCGTTGTTTCTGGTTGCTGCTCAAAGCTTTGAAACCAACTACTGTACCTGAGACTGTTTGACTGTCTTCAAGTCTTGGCTCAAATCCCATCTTTTTTCTTTATTTTAATTCTGAACTTGATTCCTTTTCTTTTGATTTTTGTTTAAAATTCTTTCTATTTTTATGTGCACATGGGCTGTGGTTTTTTTCCATAGAAACGAATTTGTATTATGCACCTTATAAGTATATCACTATTACCATTACCAGTGATGAAGTAGTGCAATTTGTGAATTACTATCAACTTAGCGGGTGTGATCATGGCTCCACTGCTAAGTCTCTGTATGACCCAATAGGGCTTCTGCCTTGCTGAGGGCTACTAGGTGGATTTAGTGGCATAAATGCATCCCAACTGTCTCTTGTATAGTAAAATTCTTAAAAGAAGAAAAACAAAGATTAAAGAATAGATAACCACTATGCTTTAGTGCACCCACATGTAATTGATAATCAATTTGTTGTTCAATTTTTAAGGATTTTTTTTCTCCTAAGTAAAACTTAATACTGAAATGTTTTTATTTTTTTGATTTGCATATAGTGATATTAACAGGTAGAACTATATAGTGCAAATAAACAAGGTATTTATGCTTTCTCCATTAAAACATTAACAAAAACCTAAAATAAATAAATAACAATAACCCCACCACTGTATAATATTTATTATTGACATTTTTATCATCATTGTTTAAAAAAAATCCATTGAGAGTATATTTATTTTACTTTACATAAAACCGACAACCTGCATATTACATAGTACCATCCTATTATACATTTTATTGTATTTTTTATTGTTATTGGCCAGAGGTTTAGAAATGACCACTTGATATGTTGTTGGGCTTTCCTATGTCATCTCTAGTCACACTCCTGGTCAATATATATATTGAAAGGTAATCGAGAAACCCTCTATTCATAAAAACCTTTTCACCTTTATAGGGAAGGGCATTTGAAGGCGAATTTTCAACATTGCATGAACAAATCAAAGGCAAGATCTTTTTTTACCTGAGAGTATTTGTAAAAAATCAACTGAGCTTCTTGTTCAAAACCTGGAATTGATTGGGATTGGGGGAGGGGGCACTAATACATAAAATCAGATGTAACATATGTGGCAAAGACAAGCCAAACCAGTCACTCGTCGCAAAAATCGATTTTGAGTTATTAATACAATGTTAGATAGTAAAATAATAGCTATAAAATGGTAAAAAATCATTCAAATCGGACATTTCCTTATGAAGTTACAAGCGTTTAACCACACAGCTGTTTAAAGAACAATATATGAGAAATTAGCCGTCAAAGTTTATGATTTCGGGCATTTCTCATGCAGAAACTATCTTTAAATCCTTAAAAAGTATTGTTTAACATTGAAAATGGGGAAAATGACAGCATAGAATGATGTGTAGATATATAAAGGTTAGTTTACTACAATAAAATAGATTTATAAAAATTTGACATTCCAGCATGTTTTAGCCATTTTCTCTGAAACACGATTTGCGACAAGTGACTAGTTTGGCTTGTCTTTGCCACATATAGAGTAAGGGCAGGCATAGAAGAGGTGGGCTTATACCCCAAAACACTGCAGTATCACATGAATAGGAAGAGTCTGTACACATACCTGTCTCAATTGCTCTTATTGGTTTCCAGTATCCACAATCTCCATCGAAGACCATTCCTTTGATATTAACATACGAGTAGAAATCATTATGATCCTTAAACTTGGAAATCATGGGACCACTATATGCACTATCAAAAAAATATTTTCATATTAAAATAGCAACCTGAAGAAGTTGTTTGCATAAAGAAAAAGCTGGGTGTTCAATGAATTATATTTTGTGTATTAAAAGTGCTGTTTGATATATTTTTTTACTGATTTAGTTGAGATTAACACAGCTACTCAGGGGTCCTAAGTTGGAAGAAGTCACTTGCTGGAGATCTGGTTAATGAGTTTCTTAAACACATGTAACTTTATTTAGCTGCACATGGTGATACTCATCAGCAGCTGACTTGCGTGAGACCATTGATAATTACAGTACTGTAGTATAAACATGTAAATATTAGGAATTTGCACAAGATTGGTTCATTTCCAGGAGATTTCTGCTTTCTTGGGGAATTGCCATAGGCCATCTTGTTTTGCTGGCGATCCTTGTGACTCTTTGAGATTTGGCACCCCTGGGCTACTACACTACTACTAAATTATGTATATATTATGATTTTGCGTATTAAGATTGGTTAATTTTCAGGAGATTTCTGCTTTCTTGGGGAATTGCCATAGGCCATCTTGTTTTGCTGGGGATCCCTGTGATTTGGCATGCCTGGGCTACTACTACTACTACTACTACTAAAAATAACTTTATTTAGCACAAACAATATCCAATTAAAATGATCGCAGGCGCTGTACAGGATTTTAAAAATATAAATTTACAAAAAATCAATACTCGATATACTACATGATATAACAAGATATGAATTTAGGAAGACATCAAATTCTACATTTTTTTCTGTGCTAATATCAGTTTCTGGTTTTACGGCTTTCTTTTCTTTTCAAGCTTTCTGGGTCTTTCTCTTTTTTCCTTTTTTTGTGATTCTAGTGTTGAAAGTAAAGTGATCAATGATACCTATAAGCTTGTAAAAAAAAAAGAAGCATTAACATGTATTTGTAGACATGTTTCATTGCCAACCTAATGGGGTGGGTAATGTTTGGTAATTAGGCCTAAAATATAGGCACATAGGCATAGTTAAATGCTGTTGTACTTTGAAACTAAACACAGCAATTTTTCCCTTATAAAAAATAGTACGATTGCCTAGTGCATTTATTAAAATACAATTTCAAAATTTTACTACAAAACACAGGTTGTTTGTGCTTAATTGAGTAGAAAATGTGAAAATAATAAACTATTAGCTCACAAAACATCATTAGAACAAGCAGAAAAATTTTTTTAAATAATGTGTTTGTGTTATTGCTCAATAATCATTCAGTCAGTTAATTAATAAACCATGCATACTGTAAATAAATCATCACAAAAACTCAATAAGAAAATTTTGACTTACTATTATTACGTTACCACAAAACTCCTAATACGATAAAGGTATTGTTGGCAAAATATCTTAAAGACTTGTTTTTGTAATTGTACAAATGATGTGAATGTACAGTACATGTACTTTGCTTTAATGCCTACTACATTTATTGTTTTACTCTATAAATCACATTACACAATTCAAAACCAGTTGAAATTGTTTGATCATCTTTTATTGAGAGTTTGGTAGGAAGGACAATGTTTGTATTTGTACGTGTCTCTCATATGTTGTAGTTAAATTGGGTGACTGCACTGCAGCCATTGATCCCCATCCCAAATTTCCAATTTTCCATTAAAATGAGGACAAATAATTAAAATATTATTATTATTATTATTATTATTATTAAAATTTACTACTCTTTCAACTAAAGGCCAGACATGTTTAAATACTGTACCTTGTTTAATCAAACCAGCCTACTGCAAATATTGATGATTTCAAATAAAAATAAAATTTTACGAAAAAGTGGAAATTTCAGAAAAAAATAGAAGATTTACTTCATTTTTTTTACGCCCTCAGATGATAAGATATGTACTGTATATTTCTTTCTAATTATATAAATTTGAAGCATTTCCATCCTATTTGACATTCACTAAAAATATTTATTTTTATTTTCTCCTCTGTCTGGATTTTGACAAAACTATTTGCTAAATAAGAAAACAAAATTTTATCTTTATTTTTCTTTAATCTTTAAAAAAATAAGTATGAGAAACAAGAAATAAAAGCTACAGTATGAGGGCAGCATTGTAACTAATTCTAGATGAGTGCCTGTTGGGGATCTGCTTATGAAGACAGAGATCGCGATGGTCATGTAAAGCAGAGTGCTGAATGTGGCCAGAAAGTTGGAGGTGCCAGAGAAGACCAGTTGGACAGCCAAAGATTGTAAGGTTTAAACTAGTGATATTATCCTCTACCCTTGTTGTTAGTATAGAGTGACCTTCATACCCTTTACTAGCCCTGTCCACTACCAGTTGGGCCTGCTCAATATGTTAAAGTAATCATAAGGCCAGGCACACTAATTAGTCCTGACCAATCAGAGGGCCTTATTGTCTTATCTTGCCCCTTTGGCAGGGTTTGGCTTGGCATTCTTCTAATTGTAGACACTCTACATTCAACTCAACCCAATTCAACTTCTATTGTTTAAACGACTACTGTTTCTTATAATATCAATTTTTACTGTATTTACTCAACGGTTTTGAAGAGGATACAGATGTAAGTTTAACTTTATTTTATGTTATATTTTAGGTTTGATTAGATTTAATTGTTATGATGTATCTTATAATATAGGCTTTATGCTGTGCAACAAGTAACATGTTACAGTAGTTTAATAGGTTGACTGCATTATGTGTATGTGCTTTGTTAATTATAATTTTGGTAACTTAGTGATTAAGTAATTATAGTTTATGGATTATTCTGTTTTTTTGAGTTCTACAGTGTGCAGATTATTTTGTTTACTTTCTACATGAAAGTTAATTAGTACAATAACCCATTCCACTTATTTACAATATTATATTTTAACTATTTCAGTGATTTTCTATAACACGACTTTATGACTTTTATAATCTTATATCTATAATCTTTCAGTTCAAACCGTATCATTTTGATGAATAAACCCTTTCAACCCTCATCAAGGTGTACGCGTATAAATCCATTCTCTGTCTCGACACAATCAAAACCACATATATATAACTGGAGGTTATAAAGATAACATGGCGAGCAGGATAAGAACCTGATAAGAACCTAATTCTAATTCTAATTGATAAGAACCTGGTGGAAAAATGATGTCAAAATATGAATAAAGTCTGATACTACTTTTAAGTACTCATAAACTATGATGCTGTCCAATACATGTCATACAGTACAAGACAGCCAAGAATTTTCACACCCTCAGTATAAGTTTGGGCCAAGGTAAGCAATCAATTAACCAGTCAGATCAATGAATCAATGCATAAATACATGAAAAATTAAATCCTCACTAAAAAATCAATAAAAAATGTATTTCTATATCATTGCCTTAACAGATTTTCAACTATTTATCCTTATTTAATTTTTTTTTTAAATGTGTATAACATATAGACCTAATTCAGAAATAAGGCATTGCTCATACATAAGATTTGGCAGTTGATATTTAAAGTTTACTTTGTGATCTTCCAATATTTCAAGTGATTGGCTTCAGTATCTATTTGTATTTACAAAGAAGATAAACCCTAAATTATAAAAATGAAAATATTTTTTGAGAAGGGAATACGTACCTACCTGGTATGTTCCCCAGCTTATCAGTGCAAAATGACTCTGGAATTTAGGCAATGATGAACCCAATGGTTTTGAGGGCCTAGAAGTATACACTCAAACACAGGAGCTTTTTTAGCCACAACTTTCCTCGGATTTAACCCAATAATCGTTGTGGACTTAGAAAAAATTGCTACGGCCTTCAGAAAGTAAACTACTGGAATACACTGGTGTTGACATAGGTTTTGCCTCGAGTCTGAATAGCTTCTTGTATCTAACAAAGTAAACAAACACAAAACAAATAAAACAACACACTCTCAATTGTCAAGCCTTGTCCACACTATCAAACTTTATTTCTCAAGAATTGTCAGATGACATCATCTCATTCATGACCATATATAGGCACAGCATCACTATTGGCCATCAATACTTTCAGATGACATCATCTCATGACCATATATAGGCACAGCATCACTATATATGGCCATCAATACTTTCAGATGACATCATCTCATGACCATATATAGGCACAGCATCAATCAATACTTTCAGATGACATCATCTCATGACCATATATAGGCACAGCATCACTATATATGGCCATCAATACTTTCAGATGACATCATCTCATGACCATATATAGGCACAGCATCACTATATATGGCAATCAATACTTTCAGATGACATCATCAATACTTCTTTTTGTCAAAGAATATTTGATAATCTGGACAGAGCTTAAGGCTGTGGATGACAGATGACTAGTGTAATGCACCTCTAAGGAGTGTCAGTCAAACCTAACAACTGGCCAATTAGAAGCTGTTATTCAACAGCCAGGAATACCTGCATGTGTCCACAAACAACCAAGAAGTATGTTTACACTATTTAAGGTCCCACACTACAACAACAGTATCCAAGGGGTGGAGCTTAGTGGAACGGCCCTATCCTATGCTGGTCACATGATAATAATAATAATAATAATGTTATATTTATATAGCACATATTGCACATTGCCCCTATGTGCTTTACAGAGAAAATATAGGCTAACTGAGAAAACGCAAATAACATTAAAATAATAACAATAAAATAAAATAAAAATAATAATCATAATAACAATGAGACTAAACTACTCCTACTCCTTAAACTAATTAATGGTTGGCCGTTGACTCCGAGAAGCTCATCTCATGATCTGTGGCCTTTGGCAAAAGCAGGGTAACTAGGTTTCCTCTCTTTTGCCTAAGGTGGAAGAATATTGATTTTTTCTAAATACTTTGAAACAAGTGTAAAATTCTCGTTACAATTCAAACCCAAATCCCTCCCCCTAGGATCTAGTTGAGGAAAAACTGATGCACCCTGGGATTTAATTGTTAGGAACATGTGATCTCAGAGTAATGTATAATACGCAATGCACAATGTACTGTATTGGTCAATTACAAGTGTAAAAATGATATATCTATTATTATATGTACGATAACCATGTCCATAAATATGTACTGTCTGATAAGAAATTTAAAAATTTACACTTATATTTGATAGCACATTAAAGTGTATTAAAATGTTTTACAAACAGTGCATCATCACTTGTACAGCTAATTATAGAATGGTGTACTCATGGTGTACTCTTGTGCAAACATGCAGTCGATATTCAAATTGTCTGAGGCAAAATTATACAACAATTAGCAATGGTAGTCACTTCTAAATCTTGATGTTAACAGTGATAAATGTGTGAGAATGTGGTGTTATGCAGACCTGGTTATACATGATGAATTTATACATGTGATTCTCAAATATTTGAATAATAAATGCTGAATGTATTCGTCAATTCCAAGTTTTGAAAAGATCTATTCTATTAATACATGATATCTGCACACCTTTGTCTCTAAATGCACTGTCTGATGAGAAATTACAAACAAATATCCTCATAAATATATTAGGGATTAGAAGAGCTTGTTTTGAAGGATCAACATTTCATAGTAAAGTGTTATTACAGGCTAAATGGTATTAAAGGCTTTACAGTAGCATTGCATCAAAACGCTTTAACAGACTATTATGGAAAGTGATGCTCTTGGGCAACCAGTAATCAATTTGGAGGCGTAACTACTAAAAAAAGGAAATCAGCAGATGTTAGTAGTCGTAATGTAAATGCAGACGTGGTGGACATACAGTAGCCTGGGACAATGGTTTAATGTTTGCAGGGTGTTAGCAACAATGGCAACAGTTGGCTTATCCAATGAGGTGAGAATAACTCCAGGATGTAAAATCACTAATAAAACAAAAAATGTATTTAATTGCATTTGATACTGCAAGTGCCATCATCAATGGCCAATATCTGCTTGAATTACAGTACAGAAAAATAACATAAAAATAAATAAATTAATGAATTTATGTACAAAGGACTCGAGAAGGTTGGTTCTGGGATACTTAATAATAAGCTTGGGTTGCAGTAAAGGTGGGGGAACGAGTATACGGGCTGGAATAGAGAGCTGGGATACCAGAATACACAATCAGTCTGATCACACCGATTTCTGATGAAATGGATGGAAGTCTAGTTTTACCTTACTTTCAATGATCACCATCACCAGACGCAGCTGACACAAACTGCATTACTCCAGGGTTATTTTGCATCAAGTCAAAAAACGATGGCATAATGCAGAAAAGCTAGACTACTTCTGCAGCTAACAAACCACGATACCGACGATATCTGGAGTAAAATATAAAACAAAAATTGCCATTATTATTGTATACTAGAAGTTTGGCATTTTACACAAGAAAACATATACAATTATGTTGCCAGAAAATTTGGATAAACCCGCAAGATAAAACTGAATTGAATTTTTAGGGAGAGAAAATGATTTGTTGTCAGTCTGGAACTATTTTGACTGCACTATACTTACTTTAACTACATATGAAAACTACAAAATTACTTTTTTTTCTTCAGTTACTGATTTTTACATAGACTAGTCTTGTTTACCAATATTAGAATTACAGTTTTGTTTCATTTCTTAAAACATACAATAAGCATTAGGCTTGGCATACACTGCCCCAATGGTCACCAACCAGATTGATTCTATAGAAAAGTGAGGAGGCATGTTAACAGACAGGGTTTTTTACCATGTCTGTTGACTGGCTTTTTGCTGTAATCTTGTGTCCAATTACAGTCCTTGTATCATTATAGACAGATGCCACAATTAATTCACTAGCTTCTTCCACCAACAGTCTTGAGTGTCCCTGAAAAAAAACACAGCCCTGATCAGATAAAGGTCACAAGATGGGTTAGAAAACACTCATAGTGCTGGTAATTAATAAACTTAACTTCCAATTCCAGGGTCATGGGTTCAAATCATGCAATGCTTGGATTTGTGAATCTGAGGTAATGTCGTGGCAAAAAGGCTAAAGTTATCACACAGGCCAGCATAGAGTAAATTACCTATAAAATATTGGAGTTCAAAAATATTTGAAAAAATATCACTGTAAATCAACATAAATACAGGTAAATATCTAATTAATCGTGTCCAAAATTCTTATGCTCGGGAAATGATCAACAAAGCATATCTTTTATATTTTTTGGTAGTTAATTGCATTAAAAAAATGTCTGCATTAATACAGGAAGCTAATTACTAACAATCATCTTTATCTTGACTCCAGTGGTGTGTACCCTCTACTACAGCTTGAATGTTTGATATTAATGGATGACCCCTCATTTAAAAATTACTGTATAAAATGTTTAAAAAAAAAAACTGATAAATTTTAATTTCAGTTTTATTCAACATAGCCATTTTACACAACATGCCTCATATGTCAACTCCACTACCCCAGGCTTCATACTAAAAGAGTTCTTAAATTTATCAATTTCTACTTTATTCTCTTACATTATATTTTAAATATTTAAATGTAGAATACTTGTACACACACAAAATTCTGTGAGCCATTCTCAGATGTCAGTGCCACCAAACTTGTCTGTCAAACTCAAGAGACTGTTTCATACAGCAGAGATACTGACGATATCTGGAGAAAAATATAAAACAAAAATTGTCAACTGAAGAAATAGCATTATTTTATCTATAAAAGTAGGCATTCTATACACAAGAAAACATGTTGCCAGAAAATCTGGATAAACTTGCAAGATAAAACTGACTTTTAAGTGAGAAAATTATAAAATTGTCAGGTGTGAAACTACAGTATTTCGATTGCACTATGTATTTTCTTCTTCGATCCTTCTCCTCCTACAACTTACTTTTCCCTTAAGGTTCCTGTTGTGTCATACCAAGAAGGGCGCTGTCCAGTCCACAATTATAGGGGCTGTGAAATGGTAGTTGCTAATACAACAGGATCAGCCGAGGGGGGCGTGGCTTGTATGGTGACATCATGTATAATTATACGGTCTACCTAAAAACTTCACACATGCACCGTGTGGTCAATGCGACGTTAGCGAGCAGGCTGAGGCTTAGTTTTATGCTGCTGCTATGGCCAGGTGATGGACGATCGAGTCCATTTCCGGACGATTGGTCCAATTAGTATGGACGATCATAGGTCTAGCCCATTAAAGCCTGAGCAACTGTAGGTCAGACCAGGAGGCCTCTTCAGAGTCTGAGACCTAGTCTGGCCTAGTCCTATAGTGCGTGCGTCCAGCAATTTGTACAGTCTGTCTACCAGGCATAATTTACATTAAGTTAGTTAGTCTAGCCTGTAATTTCACTGTTCCCTGGTCTAGCCTCTAGGCTACTGAAGAATCTGCACTGAATATGCCTATAATTATTTTTTAATACATAACTTTCATATAATACAAATTACAATTCAGACATTGGAAAATTAATATTAAATTTAAATATTATTAACATACCGTTCCACTGAACCCTAGAAAGCAATAAATCTTAACTATAACGGTCATGTTGTAAAAGTTGTAATTTTAATTTACTTAGGCCCAATTTCTCTCCCAGTTAAAGATAATTTGTTCATAGGATTAAGATTCTGTTGTAATCGGAAGTAATAAAGATTGCGGCACTCAATCGCAACGGGTAACAATTGCGAAATCGATTACTGATCAACTACTATTGGTGAGCTTTCCAACACGATTTACTTTGCGAATAGGTGCAACAATTGTTACAACCGATCGCAATGCGAAGCTAGTCCAGGGGTGGCGCCTCGGACGAAGGGTCAGATTTCCCCGACGAGGGGTCAGTTTCCCCGACGAAAGCAATGTGGGCGTGGTCGAGCTTCGATTAAAAAGTTTCGAAAGTGGTCCAGGGGGAAAATCCCACGAAAAAATTAACAATCTAGGGGTTTCAAAGGCTTATTCAATCGATTTTAGAGTCTACTAATATATAGAAAATACATATCATTTTTTTTCTCCCCAACGAATTGGGCTTTTTCTCCCTGAAAGGGGGGGGGGGGGCCAGCACTCACCGACGGGGTGCCAGGGCCCCGTCCCCCTGCTGGCGCCACCACGGAGCTAGTCTAAATGGGGTATAAGACGAACTGGAGTTGAAATTATGCATGATTACATGCATACTGATCGACTACTATGATCGACATACATGCATACTGATCGACTACATGATCGACATACTTTGGCTGAACCCATTGTATTACTACCATTTGAGATGGACCAGAACACTGGAAGTCTGAAAAGATGTACTGAGGTCTTTATAGTGTACATGAGCCAATGGTGTACACCAGGACTTCAGTTTTCAGTGGCAGAACTACCTCAGGCTCAGCAGTTTCATTGAACCTGGGTTCCCAAGCTCCAAAGCCCCCGATCCATAAGAGCCCTGCCCCCTTATAAAAAATAAATCTAACTAGAGGGCACTCTGAGATTGCATACCACCGCGCCCACATCATAATTCTCCTCAGTATAAATTTCCCCGCATATTGTCCCCATAAAAAAATAATGGAAAAAAAAAAGTATACTACTTGGGATTTGAACTCGGGGCTGGTAGTGTGGAAAACACTTTACACCAAACCACTGCACCAAACTGTTTTCACATATATCACTTTTAAATTAATGTCATGTTTGTTTACACCTTACCGGCAAGCCTGTATCAGCACACATACACGTCTATATGGCAAACAGTTATATAAAGTTTTACGATAATTGTGTCCTTGACCTTTCCCTGACCCTTCAAAATTTAGTCACTTCCAGATATTTGGTAAAGGAACATTGTGGCCAAGTTTGAAAAATTTCTGATAAAAACTATGGGCTGTTAGGCTGGTCACAACAAATATGCTGACAGAAAAATAAATAACTAAATAAATAAACAAGCAAAAACATAGCCTCCTGCCAACTTCGTTGGTGGAGGCAATAAGGTAATGTTTTATTATGCATTTAACTATTTGCTTCCTTCTAGCCAAGTAATTTTGGAACCACAATTACTTGTTTCCTTTACAGATCCATAGTTTTCAATTTTTGATAGTAAATGTCAAGTGGAGTACTGAATAGGTTCAATTCCTGTCAGTTATACCCATAATTGAATCCAAGAACACCAGTGTTAAACACTAAGTACTTATCCTTCATAATGTGTTAATCCAAATATAGTGAGATAACGTAACGTTAGTTTATCGAGGGCGGGTTGAGCTAATGTATGGATATAGAGATTTTGTGATATTACGTGATGCTAGTCTTAGATGGTCTTAGTAGCCTGTATACAAATTAACATCAAGGTTACTATTTTCAGATGAACATGCCAGATTCTTTTGAATATCGCCTCATACAAGTCACTTAAAAAATGTTTATGGGAATACAGTTTTGGTTTTTTTTTTTTTCGTTCTGTTTTATCTTCTTTGTCTTTAATTACTGATTTTTATAGCAAGTACAGATTACTAATGAAACCACAATTTACAGTTGTTTTTTTTTTCATTCCTTTACAGCATACAGAATGCATTTAGCTGAGCATACACTGCACCAAAGGTCATCATTCAGTGCAATTTAATAGGAAGGTGAGGAGGCACATGAAAACAAACTGAAACCAATATAATCAGCATTAGAACAGGCTGCTGCAATGTTTGCTTGATTTTATTTTCCTTTAGTAGTGAGAGGTCAAATATTTACAGAATAATGTGGTGGTGCTATTCTGGTTGGTTTGCAGGTTATTTTGTCACAGGAAGATTTTTATATTCTATTATAGTATACGGTACTTACATTTGTTTTATGACATGCTTTGGTGAACTGTCAGGCCTGACATGCATACTTTCTATTATGTCAGTTTGGTGTAGTAAAGACACAGGTAGTCAGGGCTACAAATTAACTTTTTCACTTGGTACTAGTAGCACTGCTAATTTTGTAGGACATCTCACCAAAAATGTTGGTAGCACCAACATTTTTTTTCAGTAGCACCAAATAAAATTCTGGCCGCCATTTTGAGTTGTCTTCTCACTCGCCTTAGCTTACCGACGTCACGCCCTAAACACTCGAACTCCACCAATACAAAAACACCCCTTCCCCTAGCACCAGCGGTGGTGCCAGAAATTTGCCGACAAGTGGTCCGACAAGTCCGGCGGAGGGATCCGAGACAAGAGGCTGACAAAGCCTTGGGCACTGGCCTGGAATAAAAACTCCCTTGTAAGGTTCACAGGGAGTGTTTTTATAATTAAGTTTGGTCCAGAGGCCTACTAAGATTTTTACACGTCAATATTTAAGGGATTGGCAGTCAAAATAACGTTACTTGGATAGGCAAATTATTCATGAGGTAAAAGAACCATTTAAATCCAACAATTTTGTGTTACAATGTTACAAGAGTTTAAAAATCTGTTTAAAAAACTATATTTGAGAAATCATGCCTTCGAAGTTTATGATTTCAGGCATTTCTCAGGCAGAAACTTCATAAAATCATTAAAAAGTTTTGTTTTAACATTGAAAATGGGGAAAATAGCAGCATAGCATGATATACAGATATAAAGGATAGTGCAATAAAATAGATTTCAAAAATGTTGACATTCCATCATGTTTTGGTCATTACGGTATCTCTGAAACAAGATTTGTGACCAGCGACTGGTTTGGCTTGTCTTTGCCACAAATGACAATAATTACTAAATACTGATTGAATATAATTGACATAAAATGATAAGTTTTTAAATTTCCAAAAACTGATTGCTGAGTTAAATAGTGGTAAATGCTTATCTTACCTTCTAGCATTTTTATCAACTTTCACTGCACTCAACAATACAGAACAAATCTGACATCTTATGTCTCTTGGCAACAGAAACAGGTGAATGGTTATAAGTTACTGTGGAAACATTTGTTTATTGTTTATTGATATTTTCCATATGCAATACAAGATTCAATAGTAATTAATATTGTAATTTTAAAATTACACAATTTATATATTAAGTATTATGAAGTAAATATAATACCACTATATATTAATTACAATAAAGTAAATATAATACCACTATATATTAATAACATTAATTTGCAAATAAGGAAATTACTTTTGGTATTATAATTGTCATAATATTCAATAATCAACATTTAGGTGTATTATGATGATCATTAGCATCTTGTCTCCAAAGCAAAGAGAGCATAAGGGGGTAAGTTAGCTGAGGCGGCTGAACTGGTGGTAGCTACTGTGATGCACAAATCTTTCAAGACCCTCAGGTGATGCACAAATCTTTCAAGACCCTAGTCCCTCGCTCAATTCCATCATGTGCTCTCCTTTTGTTTTACCTGGAGGACTGAAATTCAAGTTAAAATAGCGCAGGTTTTCGTAAAAGACATTTAAGATATTGGTCTTAAACACCAAATACAGTACACTCTTCAGAGAGGATTAGTCAACTCACTACAAAAATGACACCTTGGAAAACAAGTCTCACATTTTATCCATTCCAACAAGTTATCACTTATTAATAATACATTACTTGGAAAATAGTAACATAAAAGTAAAGGTAGGAGAATAAGCCATAACTTGCAGCGTCATTGTGCTGAATTGTCATTGTGCTGAATGGTATATGGGTGTGGTTTGGGCGTGGTTTGTGATACTGGAGTACTGTGTAAATAAAAGAAAAAGAAGTTAAATTGCACAAAGTGCCATGAGCAACACTCTTGTGGTGGATATACTGACTCTATATTAAAATTTCCATTTATTATTTTCTTAAAAACTGGAAGTGTGAGGTGGGACATCCCAAAATTTGGATGGTTTGATTTGGAATGACCCTTCCACTGTTCACAGGGCTTTGTTATTATGTCACTGCACCCTCCCTAGGGAAAATAACCCTGCAAGTTCATTATACTTCCACTTTGAAGTACGTGTCTCCCTTAAATTAAAGACCTCCCCAATTAGAAGACCACTTTTCTGTGGTCTCAAATTAACAAATGTCTTTCATCTTTATTATTCTAATTAGAGACTGAAGATCATGGAAACTGTGGTCCCAAAAGTGGTCTTTATTTAGAGGGAGACCTGTAGTTCAAATCCACTCACAAAAACTATCATTTTCTATCATTTTGCTTATAGCACTGGAAGGCCACCAATGCAACAGCGCTTTGTAACTGTGCAATTTATAATTAGCATATTACTAAATATAATAAAAGCAATCATTTGAGCGTACCTTAGTTTGACAAGCTTTGCCTCTTTGACTGCTTCTTCCATGAGTATGGTTGACAATGAGAATTCCAGTGACACTACTAAAGAGTAGTAGCAGGACATAAACGTTCACAATCACTCAGCCTGCACTCAAGAAGCTTCTCAAGAAAGTTGCATGGCAGATTATCCTG
>NW_022689033.1:143983-146439 GCF_011630105.1 Anneissia japonica | reverse complement strand
CCTTGATTTCCTACAACTAAGTCTTATCGAGGTTTGGGGATTCAAGTGCTTTTTTATTTGGAACCTCAGTGCTCTAAACCATGGCAGAGTCTAAAGACTCTATACAGTAGAACCCCTCAATTACGTACGGCACGGGCCCAGAATCATTCGTAATTGCGGGTATTCGTAAAATTGGGGTTGACCCAAATTCCTATATGTTTGCACTGGTACTACTTACACTGGCATAAACTAGGCCTCACAAGCCTACACAGCTAAGTCTGAGGGGTCCTAGGCCAACAGTAGGCAGTTTCTATTAGCATTCTGATCCCACTCCACACTAATTTTGTTTTGAATTTGTTTGTATGTTGTTATCTTCTTAAATACCTAGACTGTGGATTTTACTCCAACACAACTTCCATAGATACTTGTTATATATTGATCATTTATAAAACATTCAAGCACTATGTTGACTTTTAAAGCTGAAAATGATGATTAAAAGAGAAGTAAAACTTGTCGCATGCACATGTGTGAAGCCAATAAACACTGAATTTGAAGAGGCCAGTTAGAGGGCCTCCTTCACTTAAGAATTACATACTGTCTAGTATGATATGTTGTTTTGTATGGGTGCTAATAACAGTTACAATTCGAGCGGATTTTTTTTTTTTTTCTTTTACTTGCTTTTGACTTCATTTTTTATGACGTCATCACCTTGATTTAGGAATTCGTTAAATCGGGGTTCGTAATTGAGGGTTTCTACTGTATTTGGTTGTGAGAAACTTCCTGACATTTTCTACCATGATTGAACCTAGAACCTCGCGGTTATGTAAAGCAAGCACTTTAACCACAAAAGTACAGCTTAAATCCATTATTATATTGTTAATATTATTCACAAATTAATCTAGGAACATACCATTCCATAAAACTGACCCACAATTTAATGTAGTTACCCACCATTCACTGTAGTATTCCACCAGGAAGAGGTCTCGCTGTAGGTTGAATGCCAAGTATTTGATCCTGTGTATATCAGTGTCCACATTCAAGTATTCAACCCGCGCAAACCTAACCTATTAAATGTCTAATGGAATAAAAAGATAAAACATATCAACTGGTTTGGTAACAATAGTAACAAAACATCAATCAATTTATTTGGAAAATGCTATTGTTTTTAGGAGCGGCCATCGACTTGATGGTGCACCATTCTAAAATTCAATGTACATATAACAAGTTTGGCTATGAACCAAATGGAATATTATTCTGATAAGGTTGCCCATAATGTTAAAACAGCCAAAAAAGAGATCCCAACAGGGGTGTCCCAAAGATGAGGGTTCTACAGAATATGAGGATTTTAAATAGGTAAGAATTAAATCATAGATTCATTGGTATTGATGTTGTAATGCTCTTTCTTATCTGAGCCTCGATCTCGTGGGCAAGGCAACAGTGGTATTCCGTTGACTTTCAATAAGTTGCTAAACAGATGAAATAAAAGAACAAGTATGGTATCACAAACGTCAAATTCTCTATGAGAGAATATAGATTTATTGGTATTGATGTTGAAATGCTTTTTCTTATCCGAGCCTCGATCGCAGTGGGCAAGGCAACGGTGGTATTCCGTTGACTTTCAATAAGTTGCTAAACAGATGAAATAAAAGAACAAGTATGGTATCACAAACGTCAAATTCTCTATGAGAGCCAACAGACTATTTTATTAATGATTATTACTCACAGATGAAGTAACCAGTACACTGCAATTCAGTATTTCCGAGAAGTAGGTCCATTAATTTCTAGAACGTCCTCATTCCTAAAGAGAGAGATATCAAGTGCAGTACTGTAACTCTTACCCTACTAGTTGCCCATACATGTATAGCACACATATCTCTCACCTCTTCTCATGGAAGGACCACAAGCAGAGGGAGAGAAGGCCGCCTTGGGAGCAGCATTAGCACTGGCAGCCAAGGGAGAAGGGCAGGATTTATTTCCAGACTAACACATATATAGGGACACCATCAGCCAGTCAGACTGACGGACCAGGAATTACTAAGTACCAGCAATCACTATTAGTATTTCAAGGCTGTCCCATCATTTTAGCATGTACTGTATTGCCAAAAAAGCTGTTACAACAGAGGGGGTAATAATAAATAAAATAATAATAATAATAATATGCTGTTTTTTATAGTGCTCTATACACCTACCTGTAAGTCTCAGAACGATTCTCCACATTATTGGATTATTAGTATAATAAATGTAATTAATTAAATCTAATTGCAATCCTCATTCTTGACCACCACGACGCCCACCCCCACCCACGAAAAAAAATCTCTGGTCCAGACTTCAGTCAATCACAATACTCCAGTGATCATTTACGGATGTATAGGCTTTGGCGGCGCCATCGGGGGAGGGAGACAGGGGGGTTAAGGCCCCCCATCGGTCTGGTAATGCCCCCATCGGTCCTGTCAAGCGCCCCCCCCCCCCCCACCCAT
>NW_022689033.1:137757-143887 GCF_011630105.1 Anneissia japonica | reverse complement strand
TTATATCCTAGAGCCACCACTGTGTATAGGGCTAACAAAATCTATAAGATTTTACATGCCTATCATTGTGTTTGAAAAAAAAAGAGGATATGCTTCTTTTTAAACATTTTATTATCAATACATAAGTATAAATGAGAGTTCCAGTTCGTCGACAATATTGTTGTATAGGCAAGATATACAGACAGCATACGTTTCCGTTTATGTTTCTTATGAAAAGTTGACTTGGAGTCAACTTTTCATAAGAATCGTTTGCAAAGCAACGTATGCGAGATCATTCAACAAAAAGTCATTAAATCACGGTTTCCTGTCAAATAGTGAAAAATCGACGTATCACATGAAAATTCAATAAATCTGCCTTCACCCGTCGACAGGAAACCAGGCTTTGACTGGTAAACAATGAATATGTATAAAAGTTGATTGTGCACTGTATCCAGTTGTAGCTAAATTGCTAATCAATAATAATGAGTTAAAGTTATCAAATTAGCTCACAGTAAATGGCACTCTGTTATAAGTCCATGCTACTGAAGTGTGACCATGTTAATGTGTTAACCAAAAGAAAGGAGTGGGTTAGGCAGTGGAATGGTACAAAGAGCAGAGGCAAAGCTTGTTCAAGGTATGAGGACTGAAGAGCCAGAAATAGCAAATGGAAGCTTGGTGTTATTTTGTTTAAAATATATTTTACAGTGAGAGTAGAGATTAAGTAACTTGAAATTGTACTAATACCTGAATTCAAATTAAGAATGATAGTGTGTGAAATGACATTTATTAACAGGTTATAGTTGCATGGTACTGTATTGAGCCCAGTGGGGTTTTACATTTTCAGTTGTTGACTGTATGGGGAGCAGGACATACCCAATGGTCTTGTGATGAAAGTGTTAGCAACCAACGTGGTATAATATACCACATTGGTTGCTGGACTCGGTTCAGGAACCGAGATGGTACTGACGTTATACTATATAAGGTGCTCAGGAACTGAGATTTTATTTGAGTTGAACATGTAAAGGCAAGCGTATATTGAGCTGGTTTGATGACGATATACAAAAATGAACACCTTGTCGTTTACAGTTGAAATATAATTTTCCAACTACAGTACTACTAGTGTAGTGGAAAATAATTACTTTCTTCACAGAAAGACTTTGTGTCACACAAATAAATTCACCTTATAGTGGAAAACCGCATTAATACTCACCGATTTCTAAATCTGAAAAGTTGATATACTCCATTAACTTTAAGTCGCCTCTTTGCCTTTGAGAGAAGCTGTAAATAAAGAGAACAATAATAATAATTATTATAACAATTAGGCTTTATATAAGGCATTGTGCCTTCCAAGAGCAAAGTTTTACACCAAGTTAAAATTATCAAAATGCTCAATAAAAATCATCTGGGATAAAAAAAATTACAGGGTCAAGTTGTTTTTGAAATCTTCACACTACACCAATAGTAATGACGTCATCTTCTTGTTTGGGATTAGAACAAATGACTTCACTTTACAACGAATGATTAACGGTCTGCATCTACCTTGGTTTGTTCGAGTTTACATTGGATCGGTTTACTTCACTGTGGTTTATATGAGTTCCAGTGGATCATTTCATTCTATGTACGACTGCTAAAGTTTTGATTTAATGGCATGGCCTTTTATCAGATTGGTTAAAAATGTATGTTCGAATCATGCGTATGTTTTGAGTTTAGACTGAGTGGTTTAGCTTTTACTCAAATGATTTGGTTTCTGTTTGGATAATTTTGTGTTCCATTGCACATGATTTGTGTTTGAATTAAATGATTTGGACAACATACGCTTGGGGTATGGGATGAATGATTTGGCTTTATAGTGGATGAATTCGTTTTTGAACGAATGGTTTGGTTTTTGATTTATGATTTGGTTTTGTATGAATTTGCTTCCTTACATTCGACTTTGTATTGAAGGTTTGGGTTTAGCTTGAATGGGAATTGGCTACATATTTTTGGCGGATTTGGTTTTCCATTGCTATTCTTACTCTGCTGTCATCGCTGCCTATGCTGCCGGTGCCATCGTTGCTGCCGGCACCATTACTGCTTCCAGCATCTCTGCCCACACCAATTTTTAGGTTACAGTACTCAACTGAACTGTAGATATATAAGCCTACTGTATTCTGAAAACTTCAATTAAAACACAAAATATAATGTTCCGCTAAGCCAGGCCCCTTGAATATTGTTGCCAAGGTGCTACAACACAACAGCTTAAATTAAAGAAATGCTACTACTACTAGGCCTGGCCCTATAGGCTAGGTCTAGGCCTAGTACCTACTTCTTCTATCTAGAAGGAGAAACAACAAATTTGTGGGGCCGTGTAGGGACTATTAATTAGCCATGTTAGGATTAGTCAGCTCAAACAGGCACAGCGGCCTACCCAGCCTAGCCTGCCTAGTTTAGTGCGTAGGCCTAGCCAGGCCCTATTTTAGGCTCCCTGTATGTACAGCAGTAGGCCTAGGGCCTAGCCTAGCCAAAGTAGTAGCCTAGCCTATGACTACATACTACTACTATAGGACGATTTTTAAATATTCTGCAAAAACAAAACCATAATTTAATCAAAAACGTGGAGTTCTTTAGTATACTGAAGTATATGAATTTGAATAACCAACCTGTTGAGACATTCGTACTGTGAACTGAGTTCGCTTCACAATCATGCTGAGAAGACAACTTGTTCAATGAATGTTGACATTCCAACTTCAAAGAAGTTTTCGTTCTGCATGAGCAATCACCAAGATGTCTGGGATCATTCTTTTAGCCTTCAGTTTTTCGTTGGAATTTTATGATTAGGCCCTATTATTATTAGTTTTTTTTTTGTTGGAGTATCACCAATTAGATTTAAGCAACCGAAATCGAAATAGTCACTAGGCCTATTTTTTTGTTTTTTTCTTTTTTCATTTGCAAATTAGCTTAAATATGCAAATTAGTGAGTGGTGACATGCAGGGCAGATTCAGGAGACAACCCTCAACTTGGTCACCAATTTAGCACACCCCGTTTATAGGCAAACTATTTTAATTACGGCACCTATGCAAGTAAGTCTTGAATCTGAGAATTTTCATATAGCAGTGATTGAGAGTTGTTTTTCTCTCTCTTTTTTTTTTTTCCCCCTTTTTAATTGTTTTGTGTGAATCAATTACGTAGCTTAAGCCCAATCCTGTTTTTGTGACAAAAAGCAAATTTTAGAAAAAAGTAAAAGAATTTTACAAAATGTAACTCATGCTATGTTCAGTGTGTTCGAATCTAGAGAAATCACAAGCTGAATCGAATAAATTTTGTCACCGCGTTCATTTGCAAATTAGCTTAAATTTTATATATGCCATAATTTTAAATTATGTGTGTGAAAATAATGCAAAACCTGAGGGTCTGCAGGTAGGGTCCTATCTGAGTGTAGGAGCCATTGGATGTATTTAACATTCACCCGATACCCCTCTACTAATCTAAATCCAGCAGGTCGCTTTTATTTTAAATATGACACTAATTAAAGAATTGTAATTACAGTACATTCATGTAAAGATGGTTCATAATTTGATTGACTTACTCCCCCGGAGTAAATAAATGCAAATAGAATTACAGAAGAAAATCTCTTTCTGGGATTGGGAATCACCTTGCTTTTAACCTAAAATAGTAAAGCAATTTTAAAAAAGAGTATAGTGCAGTTCATGTAGGAAATCAGACATAATTACATTTGTCCATTCAATTAAGGTATTACGAATATATATAGCGATTGTTACATTTCATGGCTGTAGGTCTACTAATAAAGTGGGAATCTTCACTGATGCTCAACGTGTATCATTTTCTAATAATACTACGTGGAATGCCATTAACGACTCTGTCACTTTTGATATCGAGTAAGCTATTAAAGTTTTAAATGGAAAGTGGAAATCAGAGCCGTAGAACGGCTCTGACGGCGGAAATCATGGAAATTAGAATTTCTATATACTGTAGCAATAATGGAATTAACAGTCTGCCGCCCTCCATTACAAGTCGTGTTATTTAAGTGTTTAGTATACTTTACTTATAATTATTGAGCCTTTTAATTCGATTAGCTCGTAAGTTGTTAATTACATAGGCCTGTATCATTTACAATAGATTTTATTGAGTTTTTTTTTTTTTAACATTCCCTGTTTTAAATGTATTCATTTGAAAGTAAAGATTACGATATGAGGCTGTATTTTTTTTTTCAGTCTATGTGTCTCTGAATTTCTAATTTAGAGACATTTTGAGTAGAATTTCGCAAGTATTCTATTCATTCTAAATTCTAATTTGAATTGAATTTAAACTTCTTGTCTTCCAAGCTGTATTTCGACTTCCAATAATGACGCATTGTAAAATATGATATTTTATGAATTGAAATTGACTCAATTATATTGAGTTATCTCACCCCACAACTGTTGCCATTATCTTAAGGTATTCACATTTAATTTCAAATTTGTAATATCAGAGAATAGGCCTATAGGCCTACACTAGGCCAACAATACCTTTTATTGACATCACTAGTTTACACATGCAGCACGTGTGCGTATTATGTTATCTATAGATCGTAGATGTAACATAAAACCAAAAGATAATACATTGGCTTAACAGAAACATTTTTTTAAATGCCTCTTATGCATCGTTGACGTTTATATTATCCAGTAAAGGCCTGTGTATAATGGTAACTATAACCAACACTTTAAGATGCAGTAGGAATCACCGTTGATAAGAGGACACATTCGGCACCAAAATCTCCTAAAATGGGTAAGGAACCATTATTTTGAGTTATCATTACTGTTCTAATTAAGCACATGAAAATAAAAGAAATCAGGTGCACGCTATGGATTGAAATCCAATATGAAATAACTTTTATTACAGAGACAAGACAAGTTCACAGGTTGTTACTAAGGGCTCTAACTTTGACAAGATTGGTATACACCAAGTGGAGTAACATTGATGACGAACCGTTCGATAAGTGGATTAGTGCAGGTAATAAATCAGCCTTCTTATGTAACACGTATGGGGATGGTCACTTTTTAGACTTGGCCTTTGTTAGTAATCCACTTTTAATTGATAAATGTCAAATTATCAACAATTTTGACTCTTGTGATCATGAGGCAATTGAGATATATATGAAAATATCAAAACAAAGTGAAAATATTATAACTAAATCTGTATATGCCCTAAAAAATGCAGATTTTGAAAAGATGAAAATTATGTTGAATAATTTTAATTGGGAAAATTGTTTTCTGTTTGAAAACATTAGTAACATTTGGGAAAGTATTATCAGTTATATAAATAAGGCAATTTCTGAATCAGTGCCTATTAAGAAAAGAAGTAAGACCAAATAATTTACATGGATTACTACAGAAATTAAGAAACTTTGTACAAAGAAAAGAAAATTATATAAGAAGGCAGAAAAATTTAAAAGTTGTAGCAGAAGTTTGAAAAAAGCCATATACTGTAGTCATAGAAATTATGTTTTAGATATCTCAAATAAGGCG
The DNA here is from genome assembly GCF_011630105.1 of Anneissia japonica. Classification (NCBI taxonomy): domain Eukaryota; kingdom Metazoa; phylum Echinodermata; class Crinoidea; order Comatulida; family Comatulidae; genus Anneissia; species Anneissia japonica. Next base: position 138,403 of record NW_022689033.1, on the reverse strand, counting down.
TCTACAAATATGAAACAATTTTGGGCATACATTAGGGCAATTAAACAAGATTCAGAAGTTATTAGTTTTAAAATAAATTATGGTGTTGTAACAGATGCAAAAGAGTTAGCAAACCTATTTAACGATCCATTTTCTAGTAATTTTTGTAATGATGATGATGATAATGACTTACTTTACAACTCTATATTGTCTCACAATACCATATGGAATTTGAAAAATTTAATGTGATGGAGGTTTATCAGGCATTAAACTATCTAATTGTTTCAAAGTATCCAGGACCTGATAATTTACTTCCCATATTCCTAAAAGTATGTAAGGAAGAACTGGCAAGAGTATTGTGTAACTTTTTAAATTTATCTTTAAGATAAAGGTGTTTTACCAAAACAATGGAAAACAGCTAATGTTGTACCAGTTTTTAAAAAACATGGAAAACCAAAGAGATAAAGAGCTATAGGCCCGTGTCTTTAACACCAATTGTTTGTAAGATTATGGAAAAACTTTTATGTAAACGAATAAGTAATTTCTTAGAGTTCAATAATTTATTATCAGATAATCAGTTTGGTTGACATGCATATAGTACTGAATTGTTACTCACAAAGGCATTTCATTCATGGGCTCAAAGTTTAGAATCTAAAGATTGTAGACA
>NW_022689033.1:129149-137449 GCF_011630105.1 Anneissia japonica | reverse complement strand
ACGGCCAACCATTAATTAGTTTAAGGAATAGGAGTAGTTTAGTCTCATTGTTATTGTTATTATGATTATTTTTATTTTATTTTATTGTTACTATTTTATTGTTATTTGCTATATTATTTCTCTGTAAAGCGCATAGGGGCAATGTGCAATATGCACTATATAAATACAACATTATTATTATTATTTTTATTATTATTATTATTATTACATGGGACTATAGTATAAATTTTGAAACAACTGAAAGAGTCCATGAATTTAAACTACTTGGTGTTTATATTAACAATAAGTTATCATGTCATTCTCATTTGAATTATGTTAGTAATAAGGCAAGCGGACTTCTTGGTTTTGTTTCAAGATGTAGTAAGGCAATGTCTTGGATGGCTATGCTCAATCTTTATAAAACTTTAATATTACCGGTTATGACGTACTGTTGCTGCATGTGGGCACCTACTGAAATTTCAAATATTTATAGACTAGAAAGGGTACAAAAAAAGGCAACTAGAATAATTATGTACAGAAAGGAAGAAAATTGGGACATGTCATATTTATATAGATTAAGGATTTTGAATATTTTAAGCATGGAGGATATTTTTAAAGTATATCGACTAACGTTAGGTTTTAAAATAATGCATGGCCAATGTCCATTGTCGTTTAATAATCTTGTGACTCTAATGCTCATATATATACTAATACATTTTTAAATTCATCTTTTGTTATTTTTCCTAGATTATGGGAACAACTTCCTAATGAAATTAAACAATGTACATCCATTTCGGACTTTAAAGCCCAGCTCACAAAACACTTGATCTCAAAATAATAATAATAATAACTATTAATTATCTCTGTTTTTCATTTTGTTATAGTTAAATCAATTTATTTTGAATTTGCTTTTACTTTTTTGTATATATTTATATTGTATTGTCATTGTATTTGTTTTTGATGATGGAGTAAGAGCAGTTTACTGTTTGGGCTTATGCCTATTACTTACTCCTGGCAAGAATATTGTATGTATACTTTTTACTTTGCCGAATAAATATTATTATTTTGTCCAATCATTTAAATACTTAGGAACAATCTTCGAGGACAATCTCGGCTGGGGATTAAATACTGATTCTTTGGAATTTTATTGTATTTCATGACGTAAGTATCTTTTTAGCTTGTAATCCAGACCCTTTTATTGAATTACTCCATGGGGGATGAATAAAGATATATTGCATTGTATTGTATTGTATTGTCAATGTTGACTTTCATCAAATAGAAATTAGGTATTATAAACCTATAAAACCCAACTGTTAGAAATTTTAGAATTTATGAAAACTTACCACAACATAGAGCTATAATAATGATATCCATTTTAGGAAAAAAAATTATTACGGCCTACGTATTGAAAGTCAATCTAAATTTGAATTAGTTTTATTGTGACAGGATACAAAAGTGTCCCCATAACCAGTGATGTGTCGCCAGACGGGGAATTTTCCCACCCGTCGGACAGGCCTGAACCCCACTGTCGTTCGTCCGACGGACGACAATATCGTCGGACCAAAAACTTTCGAAAAATAATAATTTGCCTATCCAAAAAACGCTATTTTTATTGCCAACCCCTAATATTGTGGTCTAAAAGCACATTTAGGACCAAATAAGTAAAAAAAAAAAAATTTCCCCATGAATAGGCCTATTGTATTTGTTTTATATAGCATCTTTAATAAGCAAAAATCTTTTACACCAACCTTAGTTTTTAGAGATTACTATAATTTATTAGAATGGCTTAGTTTTCAATTTTTAGGCTTAAGTTTGGTAAACAGGATATGATACAAAGCTACATTTAGAGGGGCGTAAGGGGATTACGCCCCCCCCGTGTGTACGTCCCCCCCCCCTCTATTTTTGTAAAAAAAAAAATGTTATCTCTATGTAGTTCGTATCAAAACATTTTTTTAGGAAGTTCTGATAAGAAAATAACAGTCTGCCGCCCTCTATATATTATTTTTGGCGATTGTGGTACCCACTCATATCAACGTCAACAACAAAGACACACGCGCTTCATAATTTAATTTACAATACTCACAATTTGTTAAGAATTTAGCTGAAATGTTAGAATTTATTCCACAAGGCAGTGGTTCCCAAACTGGGATCCGCGGAAAATAATTAGGGGTCCGCCAAGTCAAATGGGTCTGCAGATGGTCCACGAAAAAATTTGGGGTCTGAGAAACATATTTGGGGAGCCCCTGGATTTTTAGACCAACCAAAAAACAAATCATTGCATATAAACATATTTAAATAAATTTGTTTAAAAATAAACAGTTAGCAGTAAAGCGATAGGCAATATAAAAATGATAGAGAATTTGCAGCAAACGATTGTAAAAGAGGTCGTTGATTTAAAATTATTTAAGAAGTTTTCTATTCAAATATTTTCTATTACGTTCTTACTACATTGGATTGGATCTGATTGGATTGGATTTATTCGGTGTAAAGTAAACACCAAGGATAGCCCACGAAAGTTACATATACATTATGTAACATATACATGTATTAAAAGAAGGTACAGGAGAATAACCCATAACTTGCAGTGTCATTGTGCTAAATTGCGTATGGGCGTGGTCCGTGACTACCTAGCAGCCGTAAAGAGGCGCTTCATGTTCACATCGTTCAACGACACGACAGGGGCTGAAATGAACCTTAACATCGGGGTAACCCCTTATATCTTCCGAAAGATGCAATGGATTCGTTGAAGTGCACAAGAACCAGATGATACACTGGACCTTCATTTTAAGTCCATATCCGAGAAGACCTGGTTGTATCAACCGAACCAAGGGCGGGGAGCGGCTGGAACCAACGCCGATGTTAAGGCAGTAGCTACCGGCGCCCCTACTTTAGGACTAAAAGGCTAAAATCATTAATGAAATTTCACAGATCGTGTGATTCTGTAAAATAATTAAAAAGATGTGTATCATCCTTAACTACGTTGCACTCGGACATGTATTATCACTGCCGATTCTCTAAATGTTTTATATAGTAGGAACAATGTTATGCAATAGTTTATAGTTCATACAGATACAGAGCCAGATACAGATTAATTTGAATTGTCGAATAATTTTGAAAATTACATTGCTCACTTGCTATGTAATTAATTGTCTCCCGTTTTACATCTGTTTCAGCATGCTTTCTTTAATAGATTTCACTTTCCGTGACCAGTTTAGTTCTCCCAGTAAATATGCATATAAAAACATAGTTTAGATGTTTAGTGTTTAGAGAGTTGGTATATTGACAGTGAGTAATACGGTGACATGGGGTCTGTGAAGACTATTTAGATGCCCCGAAGGGGTCCGCGAATGAAAAAAAAAAGGTTTGGAACCAGCCAAAAGGTGTATATAATAATATTTGTATGTTTTATTTTATATTGGTTTATACTTTGATTTTTAACAAATCAGAGGGCCCTAAATAAAAAAATAAATAAAATAAGTGGAAGGGATAAAAGAAAATGACATTCTGATGTTGAGTCTGACAGTGGCATTTCCGGGCATCTAGAAGTGCATAAACATAAAAATGTGTACCTCTGCCCAAACCCTTCTGGGGCTGAGGTGGTTTCTATTTCGAATTCCAGTATCTGCCACTGTTTAATGTTTTGTGGCGAATCTATAATCTTATTGTTGGGATATCGACAGTAATACTAAGACATGGGGCCTGTCAAGATTTTTAAGATGTCCCGAGAAGTCCGCTGATGCAAAAAGTTTTAGTACCGGCCATAAGGTGGTTATAATTGAAGCGCCACCTATAGTTTCAACTTTTCATTCGGAGTGAAAATCAGTGGTAGGGTTCATTGCGAGAGTTTTATGGCATGGTGTCGCCCAAATTGTGCTTTTAGATCCCACTATTAAGGACTGACAATCAATCACAATAGGCCTAACATTATTTGTATAGGCATATCATTTTTTTTTTTGTTCCGATGGGGGTGTGGGAGTCAAAACTGTAAAACGGGAGTGTAATGCCCTCCATGACTGGCGCCACCACTGGCTGCAAGTTCGACTGATTCGTTACTAATCAACGAATGTCGGTGTTGAGATGCTTGGAACATTACATATGTGCATGTGATATTTAAACGATTTATTATTGGTAGTCGATTCATCTATCTATGACGCTAATATATACATCTTAAGCTTTAAATAATGGATAAAACATAAGAACTTACGTTGGTCAAAAATACAGTAGAAGCCCTACTAAGGGCACACCTTCGAGACAAAAGAAATATCCCCTTAATATGGGTTTTTCCTTAATAGGGGCTGTGTGACGAAACATACTTTCACCGATTCTGGGCCAAAAGGTGTCTCTTTATGAGGTGGCCCCTCGATAGATTTCCCATGGTGAAAATAATATATGGGCCTAATCTTGAAATTCTCTTATCTTAGTCGTGATTGATTTACTGTGTTCCAAAAACAGAGCTCATTGTCAATAATCTAACCTAGATATTTCTATTAATATACCGTTCTCTATTTCAAATATTTTGAATTGTTCCTAATGCGTGACTTTGTTTGTGTTTTTCGTCTCAGAACTCAACACACTCCATTAAGCAAAAAGTAACAGGACGTAAAGTTTCCCTCTACTACGCCGTCCATGTGCCTAATTGTCAATTAAAGACGTATGGAGAGAGGTTATTTTCTTTTCTGGAATTCAAATTTAAGAAAACATTACGGTATTTTATGCACCCTGTCCACTATTTCAATAAAAATGTTATAAATGGTTGTGTGTATTTTGCTATTTTTTAAAATTGTGCAATCATTTTAAGATTTGAGTAGGCCTTTATTTTTATATGTTTTAAGACAACACCCAACACGAACTTCCAACTAGGTGCTTTTTACAAATCAATTTAAATGAATGTGAATGTGAATGTGATATGGTATCAGTTTCTTGTAGTTATACGAAACGCAACGAAATAGACAACACACTGTGACATTCAACGACAACTATATTTAATTTCGATGTTTCATTTTTTCCCCCAAAACTACATAACATTCATAGTGTGATATTTGAGTATAAATGCAACGATTTATTCACATTTAGCTTACACATCAGTAAACAGACATCATAAATAAAGCCATTCTTGTAGTGGGCTCTTAGTTGCGTTGATATTTTTTAACGTGCTGAATCAGGGGTGGTGCCAGTATTTTCACAAGTGGGTTCGATATCCACGACGGAGGACCAAAGAGACAGTATATATTTCTTCTCGACCAATTGTGTTTTCTCTCCCAAAGGGGAAGGGCAGCTCACCAGACGGGAAGGCTCCTTACCCCGACACTCTTCACTAACGCCACCCCTGTACTAAATAAATGCGTATGTGTGTTTACATTCACCAATTAAACAACAAAGTTACATACCGAAAATGACCAAACACGCACCAGACGGCGCTTATATTATAATTTTTGTTTCTTTTTTGAGGTCCTTATTTTTTTTAGAGAGGCGCTTATTACACTGTATTAGGCCTACAACTTCTAAATAATAACACTATGTTTTCTGCAATGTAAGTATTATTATTTCCGTGAGAAAAACCACATTGGGTTTCAATGATAATTTACGAAACATCTTGTTTCTTTTTTCTCCATTTAAAAAAATTATTTTATAATATCGTAGAAAACTCATCTAAAATTGGAAAGAATGTAGTTGAAAATCCTCACTGTTAATGGCATAAACATGCCTTAAATAATTAAATAGCCACCGTTTATTCAAAAGAGGTACTATTCGATCATTTACGGTAAGTGACATAAAAATAGATTATATATTAAACGCCGATAAAACAATGATAATACTATATAAACTGTAGACTTATCTCGAGTGCGTATAAGTAAAACCTGTTTCTCGTGTTGGCTTGTCCGCATGATAGCCACGTAAAAATGACCCACTCTCCTCACAATCGTCCGACTGGCCAATGCACAGAGAAAACAAATTTAAACAGGATAAAATATATCAGGTGGATCTTAAACCTGTTTTACACGGTCCTGTTAAACGTTTAAATTGCAGGAACTTAAAATACAATATAAATATGTTATATCATTAAACGTCAAAACAAAACAATTATATATAAACCACACTTATCTCGAGTACGTATAAGTACAACCTGTTTCTCGTATTGGCTTTGTCCGCATGATGGCCTCGTAAACATGACCCACTCTCCTCACAGTCGTTGACTGGCGGAGGTTATTCAGTCAAAACTTTCAAACAACAATTTAAACAGTATAAAACATATCAGGTAGATCTTAAACCTGTTTTACATAGTCCTGTTAAACGTTCAACTTACAGAAACTTAAACTACAATGATTATAAATAGATTATATATAAAAAGTTGACAAAACAATGATATAAACCGTACACCTATCTCGAGTGCCTATTAAAGTATAAAACCTCTCGTTTTGGCTTTGTCTGCATGATGGCTACGCAGAAATGACCCCACTTTCCTTACAGTCGATGCACTCATATTACTTTTTTTTTTCGAAGAAATTTAAACTGGATAACACATCAAGTATTTTAAAACCTATTTTCATGGTCCTGTTAAATGTTACAATTACTGAAACTTAAACTATTAAAAAACTAAACCTCAAGAAAACAACAACAATATAATAATAATAATAATAATAATAATAATAATAATAATAATAATAATAATAAAATAATAATAATAATGCTAATAATAATAAGATAAACCGTACACTTATCTCGAGTGCCTATAAGTAACCTGTTTCTTGTTTAATATAAATGAATGCCAGTTCACTCCAAGAGAAATTGATACGTCAGCTAAGATTGTTAAAAACAAATAAATAACAAATAAGTAAACGGTGCGCAAGATTCTTAAATAGAGTGCAGTATGTATTATATGATTCCAGTGTCTCGTTATACATAAAACAGAAGGCTTATAATAAGTAATGCCTAAGTAATATCTATTTCACAATATCTAATAAAATACAATATAGTGGAAATGTAAAATGGTAACATTAAGGCACTGTATTACGATGGCATTGATACAGGGACCGAGTTATATTAGCAAGATAATATTGAATCACTTAAGTTCACTTAAGACAATATTATACTTGTGTTAAAATAATATAACCGCTATTATATGCCTATACAGTGTAATATTATTCTACTAAAAGTAGTTCTGTCGATACTGTACCAATCGGACTGAGCTTAAACATTGAATTAAACACCATATTATTGTACAGTGCATCTAATTATCTACTCCTCTAATACTCTTCCGTAACCCGGAGCGAAACGGCGAAAACGTCACAGAATCATGTGTAGGCCTTTATGTAATGTAATGTAGGCCTACGCCGCATCATGTGGTTGAAGCCGTACGACACTCACGTTTGTGGTCGTCCAGAACAGCATAACTAATACAACACACCTACCACAGAGTAATACAACGACACTATATAATTTACCATCTTTATAATTAAACCGTGATTCTTATTTTAATTAGTAATCTGCTAGGCCATTAAATGACGTGATGAATACATGTCCTAATCTATAGGAATATCAAACTGGGTAGTACAGTATAGCTAATGACTGTTGTTTTACTTTCACAAATTGACTTGGTACTATTCCTAAACATAGAATAAAATAAGCTAAGAATAATCAATCAATCAATCAATCAACCAACATGAATTTAAATAGGGCGCCGATATCACGACAGAATACAATGTGCAATGGCTCAGCGATAATGATGGTATTACTGTACTCTCTTTTGTTTCTTGTTTTGTGCTTTGCGTAACTTTTATGTTGTTGTTTTTTTTGTTTTTACTGTACTACTGTCTCCGTTTTGATATTTTTTAAAACTTTATGGCAATTTTTAAATTTTGTTTATGCATGTGCAGTCCAACTGTTTCTAGTTGCGAATAAAGTGTATTGAATTTTATTGTATTGTATTGTAGCTATGCTACACGATGTATTATTATGTCCTTTACTCGAACACTGTATTTACCTTTCTTTGAAGATTTATATATAATTTAATAGTGTTAACGGCAATCTTGATTCAAATTATTTGTTGGATTTGAATTGTTGGATGCAGGATCAAAAAGAAGGATACATGGTAGCACCTTTGAAAAAGTCAGAAACGCTGACTAGATGACATACGGTAGATCATAAAAAGCTTGGTAAAAAGTGAGGAGAAGTGAAAATGTACTATGGCGCCAGGTGGCAACAGACTGGACGACAACGGTTCTACGGTGGCGAAGGTCTGGGCTGGACTGAACGCATTTCTATCGCCACCTGTTTCGGTGACTTTTTCTTAAAGTCACACTTATAAGCGATTGTATAAAGAT
>NW_022689033.1:116842-126945 GCF_011630105.1 Anneissia japonica | reverse complement strand
CCCGCTACATTGCTCAAAAATAAATTATTTCCTGATCGATTTTCAGTATTGTTACAAAAGAATACTAAAGAAGTTGAGACGACATTCACATGAGTAAAAATGCGTTACTTAATCTCATAATTTTAGGCATACAGGAAAACGTTAGAATTAATAGGAATAATGACCCTAGCCTTGAATAGGAATGTCACCTAGACAGAGAGTTAACTATAGGCCTATCTAGTGGCGTTGAGTATTAATAATTGACTTGGGGAAAGGGCGAGTGTTGGGAAATAAATAATTATATTGAGAGACAAGCTCGGGGTAGGCCTACATGAACCAATTGGGAAATTCTGGACTTTGTTGGGAATAAGTCTACATACTTTTGGGAACACTCATGCTTTGAAGACGTACTATTTCAAAGTTTAAAAGGGCCATTTCCGGGCATCTGAAATGTTTATTTTAAAAACTTGCTTACTTTAGCCCCAGACATGGTGGGGCTGAGGTAGTGGTTGTGGTAGAGTCGCAACTGCACATCTCTCTCATTTTTAAAAAAGCAAAAGGCCTATCACGGTTCATGTTAAAGTATCATCAATCTTAGGACAATCACAGGCAATAATAGGCATGTTATATAGACTTGAGGCCTAAAACGGAATGGGTGGGCTGCCATTAAAAAAACAATGTCGGCCCGCCACTGGTCAATAGATAAATAAGGGTAATAGATAATAGATAAATGAGTGTAATTTTAAGTATTGTTTGATATCTTAATCGTTAATTATTTTTTATAGATACAGTAGAATCCCTATTGAGGGGACACCCCTATTGTGACCAAAACAAGTGTCCCAATAGGGGTGTCCCCTGCTTATGAAAAACGTGAAATTGTCCCCTTAATAGGAGTTTTTGGCATGTTTTTATATAACGATGACGTACAACTGTTCATAATTTTATTTTTATTGACATAATTAGTTACAGTAGAATTTATAACTAATTTATCAATAATTTTCAAGGCAAATACAATTTAATTATAATATGAAATCAGCAGAAATGTAATTAAAGCAACATAGGTTTTATATGTTCCCAATAGTTTCATAATGCAATGTTAATGAATGAATTAGAATCCTAAACGTGCATAACAAAAAAACAAAAAAAAAACGAAGAAAAGGAAATCCCAATGGTTAAGGGTCAAAATTGACAAGATTGGTTTATACGAAGTAACCGTTATGCAGTATGCCTTGCCGATATTCACTCTAAGTATTTAGGGAGAGAATTCTGATTAATGGCGCTGTCACACATTGACGATTTAGCCGTAAAGTTGTGTGCATGCACAAAACTTTTCGACGTATGCCAGCTAATGGCTCGTACGTTCCGCATACGCGAGTTGTAGGTAAGCTAAGCGATCGTTGACACAAACGTTACTTGTAAGTTACTCAGAAGTCAAAACGTATTTCTAACCTGTGAGTAACGTGGTTCGAACTTAGGCCTATATGCAACTTATAACGAACTTATCTCCAAGGTATATTGAGGTATGTAGACGTATTTGACGTGTTCCAGACGACCACAGAACTTACTGAACGTGTTTCTAACTTACAGTTATCGTATACTGTAATGGCGTATTAGCAGCGTTTAGGGGAAAAGGTATATTAAAATGGAGTGATGTCAATACGGTGTGATACTGCGTGTCTAGTGCGGTTATAATTTAAATCGATGTGCGGCAGCCTTTTTATAGGCTACGCCACGTGATGATCGGCGATGTTGCGGCGCGCTGTGCATAAGGTAGACTATCGCTGGGCAACACGCTAAGCATTCGTTCGTGTAGTTTATAAGTCATAAAACTGTTCTGTATAAGTTACTAATACATTATTTATACGTCAATACGTTATGAAAACGCTATGAATGCGCCCAAAGTTGAAAAAAGGCATCGAAATTTCAGCGTATGCCAGCGTTTTAGAGAAATGTTGATACGTTTGACGTACGCTTACTAAATCGTCAAGATGTGACAGGGTTATTGCTCAAATTTCAAAATTAAATTGTCAACTTCTATTTAGTCAGAAAACCTCCGGAACAGAGAGGATAAAACAGTAATACTAAAATATCTTTAAAACAATAGAACAATTTCATTAAAAAAGATAAGTTATTCGTACACATACCAGAATAATTAAAAAAATTGTTTGTAACAGATAATTGAGCTGTATTCAGTGTGTAACCGACACTTAATCATTATAAATACATAATGTAATACATTCATGTATTTACCGATATTCATTTTAATTAATATTTTATGTTAAATAGGTAATGTGTGAAAACAATAAGTGGTGTGAAGTTTATTTTTTGTAAGGTAATATATTATTGATATGGATTAAAATGTCATAAAACAGGTAATCGGTATGATTCTCATTTTCGGTAATTAATATTCGTCATGTGATCAATCACAATTATTGGTTTTATAATCGATGTGTTTGTGATCGATAGCTCATTTAGTGTATTATCGATTGTACGTAAGCTTAAGCAGTGGCTTTTAGTCGTTTTATATTATGTACGGCTTAAAAATAATTTTTATTTTTACGTTCGGATAGGCATAATATCTATTCTCCTTGATACATTTAGTATGAATCAATAATTTAATTGTCTCTTTGAAAAACATGATGACATTGACATGGACATAATTATCGTTAAAGATATTATTGAATTGAATAATCAATTTCATCATCATCCTTATTATTGTCATCATTGTGAAAACTAGATTTGGAAATACTGCAACAATACTGCATTAAATAAAAAATGGATATGATGCAGAACTGTTAATAAGGATATTCATAACTTGTCACTTAAACGTCTGAAGACTTGCAAACTATTGAATACACCCTTTTTTCAGATCAGTTATTTTGCGACCAAAGTTTTGATTTCCCTCACTAGCCGTGACCCATCTAATCATTTGATAGTGCACAGCAACTTTTATAAACGAAAATCCCAGAAACTGAATGCTTGTGTTTAAAAAATGCTCGATATTGGTACCGGTATTATTTCAATTTTTGCTTACTACTATCATTGACAGATCCAGAAATTGGTAATAGAGGAGGACAAGGAATGGATATTGACAGATAGCGGGTGTATACTTGCGTCAGTTGAGGCTGAGGATTTTTTTTTTTTATTATTATTTTTTTTTTTGTTATAAGTATGCCATCTACAGATTGCGGAAATACCACTCTCAGGCTTAAATTTAAATACAAATTTCTTTTTTTCTCCAATATTTTTTTATTTTCTCCATTATTTTTATTTTTTAAAAACTCAGAGCAGAGAACAGTGAAATTACTGTTCCCTGTTCAGAGGGCCCAGGCCGTCCCTAGCAGGGATGGCGCCAGAGGGGAGAGTTGGGGAAAGCTGATCCCCTGTCGTGGAGAAAACCACAATTTCGTCAAGGAGAAAAATAAAATTATATGTATTTTGTACATATTAGTAGGCTCGGTTAAATAAGCCGTTGAAACTCCTAAATTGTAAAAATGTTTGGGTGCTTGACCACTTTAGGAATATTTTAAGCGACGCTCGACCACGCCCATTTTGTTCTCGTCGGGAAGTCTCGGGAAAATCTTTCCCCTCGAAAAATTAGAGGGCCCGGGCCGAACCTACTTTGAATCCGCAAAGCTTTCCTCTTCAAGATATCTTTACAAAAGGAAAATTGATCAACTGCCGGAATGCAGTTGGCAAACATACTTAGCCGTGCGCATTACTATACACTCCCGCCCACCCCCGTCAGTCCCACCGAAATATAAATGGAGGAAAGAGGATTAAAAGGAAGTGTACTCTTGTGTTAAGTGGCGAACCCAGCAGTGGGCGAAAGGAGAGCTCGATTATTTTAACACTCACTAATTTCGAATTTCTATTAATTGAAAAAAAAAAAAAAAACGATATATACCAGACGCCTATTTTGTAAAACGATTTCTTAAATCATTAGGTCAAAAAAGCCAGAAAGCTGAGACATAAGACGAGGCTTCTTTAGCCATTATTTCGGAATGTAGTATCCATAGAGTAGTTCACGCCTATGCCCTTTCGCGTGGCGGTCCGCAGGGCTACCGACCCTTATTGGCCCTTACGGTCCCCTACCCATAGGATCCTCGCTATATAGCACCCTCTTCCAAAAGAGCTTTGTTGATACATAACAGCGTAATATGTCTCTGACATGGACTGTAGGATTAATCCAAGGGGGATGGGGTACCCAGTCGGCCAGGACCCCCCACCCCACCTACATTTGTAAAAGTTTATACTTATTCAAATTTTAAGTCACATTGAATGCCATTCTAGGGTCTAGAGGTGCTTTAATCATCCTTTGCAACTCCAAGTATACAGGATATGTCATTGATTAGATCTTTGGGACGCCCGTAAGAGGAGGGGTACCAAAGGGAGAGGAACATAGCTCCCGTCGGGAAGAAAATACATTTGTCGTGGAGGAATGCTGCTTTGAGAAAGCATTTTTACCATCTGAAAGTGTCATTTGCGAGCGTCTAGAGGGGCCTATTCATAAAAGTTGCTCACTTCAGCCCCAACTATGGTGGGCCTGAGGATGGATTTTGTTCTCAATGATGAAAAACATAAACTCCGCTCACTATTCATTATAACGGACGTATATTATGTGCATGTAAAAGGTATTGATACATATGGCACAATGTGCAGTGATTTACTATAAACCATCATTGGCCTATGTAGCATATAGAGAATATTAAAATAAAAATGACCTATAGTATATTTGATTAAAGACATAAATGGGCGGGAAACACTAACATCCACTTTAACATTTATTGCATCTAGATTATAAATCAATAACTTCTACTATCTGTGACAAAAAACAAAAAAAACTTATGAAATTGCCATAAGCGTCGTTGTGTTTATCATTAACGTTATAATTGTCGAAGCAAATAAATCATTATCATCATCATCATCATTAGTTTATAAGTAAAAGTAATTTAGGATCATTAAGCTGGGTCGAGATCGTACAGTGGCTACAAACATGGTGTTTCTGTAGGCCTATATTTCACAAAATAAGACTTTTTAGCAAGGGTTGCCTAGGTCGAAACTAGCTCCGGCTATATAAATTTGATCATAAGGCTGAAAATAGATAATCTTATTATGTAAGGGATACTGTCTTCATGTTTAAGTAATTTTATTTACAATTTTATTTAATATAAAATTCAAAATAATTAGTAGGCATATTCGTTTTAAAAATTGATTGATATAGTTTTTTATTTACTATTTTAAAATAAATTTCTGTATAATAATAAAATAAAGTAATCGTGTAAATATAATGTTAGTAGGCCTTTGTCATTAAATAATTACTATACATATAGTGTAAAGGAAGAATTTAAAGCCGCTCCGAATCTTTTTGCTATTCTTCTTTCTCCCTGTTTACCGTATGTATGTATTAACATGCATGTATTGGCTGTTATAATATATATACCGTACTCGCGCGAATAAGCGCTCGGGCGCTTAAAATATTTTTTGCATTTTCTGAGGGGCGCTTATTCAAACGGGGCGCCTATGAAAACAGAGTGGAAAATGAGGGGGCGCTTATGGAAATAGATGAAAAATTGAGATTAGCAGGAAGGTAGGATCATTTTATTTTTTCTTGAAAACTAGATGAGAATGTGTTAAAGGTCGGAAAAAGAAAAAGAGGAGTAGGACTAGGCATAGACAAATATGTAAAAAAAGTAAAATATATATAATATTTCCACTCTACAGCTCAAATCATGCCAACAACCACAGTCCTAGGATTGATTGGATTATTGGCTTGCTAAAAAGAAAATCTTTTCTTATTCAAATTAAAAGGGGGCGCTTATTCAAACGGGGCGCTGAAGGAAATTTTCAGACTTGTTATTTTGTTATCATTCAAATACCTTGAAAACGAAAAAGAACAGACAATAAAATTAGTAAGCGAAAATAAACTATTTAGAACACGTTCCATAATGCAGCAGATACTAAACTCATCCGAATATCTGTGAAGTACAAGACCGAATAAAACAAATGTATCGAAAACGTTATTTGTTATTACTATTGAGAAAATTATATATCGTCATCATTATTTCTGTTGTTGATGGTAGTATTTATTAGTAGTAGGCCTATACCTGATTGTGATAACATTGTAGTAGGCCTAGGTGATAACGGTAGTACCAAGGAAGTGTAAATACTGTATTTTAAAAAAAAAGTATCAAGATCGTAGGTCCTTAACTCGTTACTTTCCAAGTCCCTATAAAGAATTTAATCAGTTAAAAACTATTAAAATAACAGTGTTAAACAGAAATCGTCATTGTTTTATACACAATCTGGGCATTGGTAATCGTTTGCAACCGATAATTAAACTAAAAGATAATCCTAATACTTATACATATGCTACACATTCATTTACTGATACAGGCCTGGGCCTACACATTCATTTTAATCAATATTATTTTTATGTGCAATGAAATGTGAATTATTTATTTGTAGAACAATAGATTATTGATTTTCATACTCGGTAATTATTACTCTTCATTAATCAAGATGTATAATCAATTTGCTGGTTTTGTAATCGATATTATGTGTGTGATCGATAACGTCATGTGGTGTATTGTCGATAATATGTGAATTTAGAAAGTGGTTTGTCTTTAACTCGTTCAATCATGAATTAAATTAATAACAAACTATTAAAAAAAAACAGTATTGAAAATAAACAGAAACCTCCGTTATTGTGTAAAAAAAACATAGGACCTCATATGGCCCCGTTATTCAACCTATGACCCTCGGGCCAACTACGGCCCGCCAAAAAATTTGATTTAGCCCGCTACATTGTTCAAAAATAAATATTTCCTGATCGATTTTTAGTATTGTTACAAAAGAATCCTAAATACTCGTCATGTGATCAATCACAATGTATATTCAATTATTAATTTTGTAATCTATATAATTTGTTTGTGATCGATAACTCATTTGGTGTATTGTCGATAATACGTGAGTTTAGGCAGTGGTTTGTAATTGATTTAAAATATGTAAGGCCTACAAAGAAATTCTACATTTGGTTAGTCAGACACAACATCGTAATTTTCAAAAAACGATTATTAAGGAAGCTAGAAATGATTGCATTCCTTAGTTAATTTACACATATTCTGCTAATGGTCTTCGTTTGTGATCGCAGATTATTGATAGCTTGTCAGTTGTCACTTACAACTTTTGAAGACTTGTCAAACCACTGAAGGCACCCTTTTTCAGACTTGTTATTTTGTTATCATTCAAATACCTTGAAAACGAAAAAGAACAGACAATATAATTATAAAGCGAAAATAAACTATTTAGCACACTAATAGTGAGCTGTAGCCTACAGTAAATTTTTGGTAGTTTGACTCTTGGATTTGTTCTGAAGATTGAAAAATATCCATCTTTATACTTATAAATTTAGTCTATGAAGGGAAATATAATGTATATGATTGTAATGTAATTAATGTAACTATTTCATCTTCAATGCACAGTGTACTTCAAAAATACAATTCAATAAACTGAGGACCCAAGAACGAACGAATAATTGACGTGGTTGCACGTTACCGTGTGGAATTTTCCACGAATGGATTGAGACAATAATTCGATAGGGGTGTGAAATTACTATTATTTTTTTTTTAATAATTAATACATTCTTTTTATCGAATCGATAATTTCATGAAACTGGTCATAGGTATATCAATATGATTTTCATAATGTGTAAATAACATTCCTCATGTTATCGATCACGATGTTTATTCAAATGTTGGTTTATAATCAATGTGACACAGTGTATCGCCTAAGTTGTATCCACTTTCATTAGTTTTTTTTTTTTTGTCGGTTGTCATACATGAGATTATAAAATAAAACCAAAATCCCAACAAATTATATTTCATAACTTGTGGATTGTTACTTACAATTTTACAAGTATTTGATTTGATGGTACATTAAATAAATTACCAAATAATTGGGGAAACCCCTCCCAAAAAAAAAATGAATGCACCTTTTGTTACACCAGATATTTCGTTATTAGACAAATCCCTTAAAAGAAAGCAAACGAGAATAAATTGCTGACATATCAACGACTGTATATTATTTTTCCAGTAAATGCCAATATAATAGTTAGAATACTACAGCAGAAATGTAGCGTGGTGGTAAAGACGTCTGCTTTTTAATGTCATGGTGCTGTGTTTATTGGAGACACCAGGATTTTTTTTAAAGAAAACTACTCCACTTTTAACACCTACAATGTAGGCCTGTGTGCATATCCTGTGCAGATGTTGTAATACCGATTGACATTATACCCATAGGATATACTGTAATTACTATTAGTATTCTCCAATTAGTGGTCCCAAATTTTTAAAAAAAGGTGTTTCGAGCGTAGTTTTCCATCAGGTCATTTTGTTGTTCATGACTGGTATTGTCGATATGATGAATTGATCTCTTTTTTTCAGATTGTTGTTCATTATCGACGATTATTATTTATAACATAAATAATGAAACATCAGGCAATGCATACTTTATTGTGAAGAAGCTGATAAAATAAGTAACTTGTGGATCGTCACTTACAACGATTCGAGGCTTGTCAAACCATTGAAGGCACCATCCTTTAGATGAGTTATTTGTTTTGAAGACAAATCCCTTCAAAACATAAAAAAAAAAACATCAAGCAATTATTATCATTGAGCAAAGGTAAACACCTATCGCCGATACATATTTAGAGTTCCAGATACGGAGCAGCCTGTACCTTGGTTGGTTTACATACTTGTCTTTATTCGAGCGTTGTCGTTTTTATAATAGTTGTTGCTTTATCAATGAATGTTGTTATCAGCGATTTCTTTTTGTCGTAAATTTGTATTGTTATTACCGTCGTTGTCGGTGAGTGTTGTTGTCAATGATATTTGTTTTTACACCAAATATATAAGTTTTGGAATGACCTGAATAGTAAACAATGTGGAATGATTTACGATTAGCTTTCAGTGCCAAATATATAATTGTAAATATTCATAACTTGTGATTTGTCACTTACAACTCCCGAAGACTTGCCAAACCATTGAAGGCACCTTTCCCTATATCAGTTATCATGTTACCAGGACTCAAACGCCTTGAAAAAAAAGATAAACTAATTATGAAAATTAAGCCAAACAACACTAGTGTAAACATTTATAGTAAAAATGGACCATTTCTTTAATTTCCTCAACATAAGACTGATAATTTTGGAATCATTTCCAGCACGTCTTGTGGTACATAACTGTATTGGTAAAATATTATTAGTTGGTTTCGTAGATACAATGAAGGCTTTCTTTATATCAAAATATTTAAATAGAAGATGCATTTAGCATTTGTACCGGAAAGGGTTTTTTTTTTTTTTTTTTTTTTTTTTTTTAATTAAATTATAACCCACTCATCAACGTTTAAATTATATACTGGTTCCATGTGCTCGCTAATGTGTGCTGGCAACTTACCCTGGTTCGAGTCCCTAACAATTACTCGATCGCAATCACGGAGCTATTTTACGATTGCTGTTGCATTAGACATTTTTGTTGCTGTCAACAAGAAAACGTTCAAGGACGTTATATGTTGACAGTATTATATAAGTGAACAACGTTTACTATTTGTTTTATGTGTTTAGTGTGGGTTTCATTACTGTAAATTACAGGTTAACTTGTGAATCCTTAATCTATTGATTTTATTTGCACTGTAGAATTCTTACCAGGGAACACTTTTGGGACCAAATACGTGTGTCCCTTGAATAGGGGAACCCCAATTTAAGATACACTATCCGAAAATGTGAAGTTGTCCCCAATGTAGTGGTTAAAAACTGTTAAATTGGCCATTTGGCAAACATAGTAAGTGTCAAGTTTAGCTACTGACTGTTGTTTTACCTTCACAAATTGACTTAGTACTATTCTTAAACATAGGATAAAATAAGCTAAGAATAATCAATCAATCAATCAATCAATCAAGCAATCAATCAATCAATGAACATGAATTTAAATAGTGCGCCTATCACGGCAGAATACAATGTGCAGTAGCTCAACGATAATGATGGTATTACTCAAAGTGCACTATTCTACTAAGGTTAATTAACGTTAATATATTATATTGCCAACTACATTTATTCATTATATATA
>NW_022689033.1:112797-116492 GCF_011630105.1 Anneissia japonica | reverse complement strand
GGCCTACAGTGTTCAAATAAAGACATAATAATACATCCTGAAGCATAGGAGCTCTCAACGAATGTAGTCCTAGAAATAAATGAATAAAGAAATTGTGTAATAAAATGCCTCCGAGGAGATTCTCTCTTGTTTCTTGTTTTGTGCTTTGTGTAAGTTTTATGTCTTTTTTTTTTTTACTGTTATTGCTGTCTCTGTTTTGATATTTTTCTAACTTTTAAGGCAATTTTTAAATTTTTTATGTGAAATAAGTAACGTGTGAAAATGATAAGTGGTGTTAAAGTAATTGTTTGTAAAGTAATAGATTCTTGATATGGAATCGATTGTCATAAAACCAGTAATTGGTATGATTATCATACTCAGTAATTAATACTCGTCATGTGATCAAATCACAATGTATATTAAATTATTAATTTTGTAGTCTATATAATTTGTTTGTGATCGATAACTCATTTGGTGTATTGTCGATAATACGCGAGTTTAGGCAGTGGTTTGTAATTGATTTATAATATGTAAGGCCTACAAAGAAATTCTACATTTGGTTAGTCAGACACGACATCGTAATGTTCAAAAAACGATTATTAAAGAAGCTAGAAGTGATTGCGTTCCTTAGTTAAATGTGTAGGCCTATTTATACATATTCTGCTAAATGGTCTTCGTTTGTGATCGCAGATTATTGATAGCTTGTCAGTTGTCACTTACAACTTTTGAAGACTTGTCAAGCCACTGAAGACACCCTTTTTCAGACTTGTTATTTTGTTATCATACAAATACCTCGAAAACGAAAAAGAACAAACAATATAATTAGTAAGCGAAAATAAACTATTTAGAACACGTTCCATAATGCAGCAGATGCTAAGCTCATCCGAATATCTGTGAAGTACAAGACCGAATAAAACAAATGTAATGAAAACGGTATTTGTTATTACTATTGAGAAAATTATATATCGTCATCATTATTTCTGTTGTTGATGATAGTATTTATTAATATTAGGCCTATACCTGATTATGATAACATTGTAGTAGGTGATAACGGTATTACCAAGTAAGTGTAAATATACAAAAAAAAAAGTATCAAGATCGTAGGTCCTTAACTCGTTACTTTCCAAGTCCCTATAAAGAATTTAATCAGTTAAAAACTATTAAAATAACAGTGTTAAACAGAAATCGTCATTGTTTTATACACAATCTGGGCATTGGTAATTGTTTGTAACCGATAATTAAACTAAAAGATAATCCTAATACTTATACATGCTACACATTCATTTACTGATACAGGCCTGGGCCTACACATTCATTTTAATCAATATTATTTTTATGTGAAATGAAATATGAAATTATTTATTTGTAGAGCAATAGATTATTGGTATGTAATCGATTGTCATGAAACCATTGATTTTCATACTCTGTAATTATTGCTCTTCATTAATCAAGATGTATAATCAACTTGCTGGTTTTGTAATCGATATTATGTGTGTGATCGATAACGTTATGTGGTGTATTGTCGATAATACGTGAATTTCGAAAGTGGTTTGTCTTTAACTCGTTCAATCATGAATTAAATTAATTACAAACTATTAAAAAACAGTATTGAATATAAACAGAAACCTCCGTTATTGTGTTAAAAAAAACATAGGACCTCATATGGCCCCGTTATTCAACCTATGACACGGGTTAACTCCGGCCCGCCAAAAATTTGATCCAGCCCCGCTACATTGCTCAAAAATAAATTATTTCCTGATCGATTTTCAGTATTGTTACAAAATAATACTAAAGAGGTGGAGACGACATTCACATGAGTAAAAATGCGTTACTTAATCTCATAATTTTAGGCATACAGGAAAACGTTAGAATTAATAGGAATAATGACCCTAGCCTTGAATAGGAATGTCACCTAGTCTGAGTAGTTAGGCCTATCTAGTGGCGTTGAGTATTAATAACTGATTTGGGGAAAGGGCGAGTGGTGGGAAATAAATAATTATATTGAGAGACAAGCTCGGGGTAGGCCTACATGAACCAATTGGGAAATTCTGGACCTTGTTGGGAATAAGTCTATATATTTTTGGGAACACTCATGCTTTGAAAACGTACTATTTCAAAGTTTAAAAGGGTCATTTCCGGGCATCTGAAATGTTTATTTTAAAAACTTGCTTACTTTAGCCCCAGACATGGTGGGGCTGAGGTAGTGGTAGTGGTAGAGTTGCCACTGCACATCTCTCTCATTTTTAAAAAAGCAAAAGGCCTATCACGGTCCATGTTAAAGTATCATCAATCTTAGGACAATCACAGGCAATAATAGGCATGTTATATAGACTTGAGGCCTAAAACGGAATGGGTGGGCTGCCATTAAAAAAAAAAATGTCGGCCCGCCACTGGTCAATAGATAAATAAGGGTAATAAATAATATATAAATGAGTGTAATTTTAAGTATTGTTTGATATCTTAATCGTTAATTATTATTCATAGATACAGTAGAACCCCTATTGAGGGGACACCCCTATTGCGACCAAAACAAGTGTCCCAATAGGGGTGTCCCCTGCTTATGAAAAACGTGAAATTGTCCCCTTAATAGGAGTTTTTGGCATGTTTTTATATAACGATGACATACAACTCTTCATCATTTTATTTTTATTGACATAATTAGTTACAGTAGAATTTATAACTAATTTATCAATAATTTTCAAAGCAAATACAATTTAATTATAATATGAAATCAGCAGAAATGTAATTAAAGCAACATAGGTTTTATATGTTCCCAATATTGTTTCATAATGCAATGTTAATGAATGAATTAGAATCCTATAAACGTGCATAAAAAAACGAAGAAAATGAAATCTCTAAGTATTTAGGGAGAAAATTCTGATTGATGGCGCTGTCACATATTGACGATTTAGCCAGCGTATGCCAACGTATGAAAAAAATGGCGATGTAAGAAAAATTGGTAAGTTTAAGAGCACGCTGAAGCACGCTGGTTAAAGTCCTAGTACGGCGAGTACGTAGAAAAGTTTTGTGCATGCACAAAACTTTTTGACGTATGCCAGCTTGGCTCGTACGTTCCGCATACGCGAGTTGTACGTAAGCTAAGCGATCGTTGACACAAACGTTGCCCCTCTCCCACTAGGGATTTTTTCAGCATACGAGTTACAAGAGAATGCCGAGTTGCTAACTCGGCAAACTCGGCAAAAACTCGTAGGACGATTCGGAAAGCTCGGAGAGGACTCTTACCTACTCATAGCAGCTCTGAACTCGTGGCGCTAATTTTGAACATGTTCAAAATTATCGCCAAGAGTAGATAACTAATAGTAAACTCGAAGAACTCGTACGTAGCTCGTAGAGTACCCGGGGTACTCCTACCTAGCTCCTACACTACCCTGGATACTCGTCGGCGGTTTTGTCATCTACGAGTTTGATGCGAGCACCCACAAAAGAGTACGAGTAAGTACGAGCGCACCGAGTTGGCTCGTACTTAACTCGTATCTAATTCGGTACAAACTTGTTACGCTCGTAATAATTTCGTAGTTAACTCGGTGCTCTGCTCGGCATAATTCGTACATAACTCGTAACCAACTCTATAAAGTCGTACCTCACTCGTAGCTAACACGTAATAAGCTCGTATAGGTCCTTTCCAAAGATCACGAGTTTTAACTCGTAGAAATCGTACGACTCTTAGGTGAAATAAACCTAGGTGGGAGAGGGGC
>NW_022689033.1:110575-112055 GCF_011630105.1 Anneissia japonica | reverse complement strand
TTTATACCTATATGCCACAATTCACAACATTTTCTATTACCGGTCATTGACTTATGTACCTCAATTAGAATAAACACGACGTATATTATTAACGTTAGTTCCTAAAATGATAATCATGTAAACCGCCATCAACCAGTCAGATAATGCAAAATTATTTAAGAGTATGCATTGGACATTAAGTCATTTTCCAGCAAGCGTAATATAATAAAATAACAACTAAGTTGCCGATGAGGGCAGAAATTATGAGAATCACCACAAGAAATCTTTACAAAAGGAAAATTGTGGCGGACATACCTAGCCGTGCGCATTACTCGTCGCACAAAAGTGCTATGAGTAATGCAACAACATCCAATTAAATGCCACAACATCCTACCAGGTACCAATACTCCTGGGTAGAGAGAGACAAACGTGGACAAAGTGCACTGCCCCCCAAATACAAAAGCATGAACAGGGAAAGATCCAGCGGGTAGCCATGGGGTCCCGTGCACCCCACCCGCCCCCGTCAGTCCCACCGAAATATAAAGGGCCGAGGAAAGGAAAAAAGGAAGTCTACTCTTTTGTTGAGTGGCGGACCCAACAGTGGGTGAAATCCTCGCTCTGTAGCATCCTCTGTCAAAAGGGCTTTGTTGATACATAACAGCATAATGTGTCTCTGACATCGACTGTAGGACATATATATCTTATTAATCCATGGGGATGGGGGTGCCCAGCTGACCAGGACTTCCCCACCCCTACATTTGTAAAAGTATATATATTCAAAATTTAAGTATCAATGAGTGCCATTCTAGTTCATCTGGAGGTGCTATAATCATCCTTTGCGACTCCAAGTATAGAATAGAGAATATGTCCTTGATTAGACCTTGCGACGCCCGTAAGAGGAGGGAGACCGAAGGGAGAGGAGCATAGCTCCCGTCGGGAAGAAAATAAATTGGTCGAGGAGGAACACTGCTTTGAAAAGCATTTTTAACATCTGAAAGTGCAAATTGTGATCGTCTAGAGGGTCCTATTCATAAAATGTTCTCACTTCAGCCCAACTATGGTGGGTCTGAGATAACGGACGTATATTTTGTCCATATCATTCTATTGTAAAAGGTGTTGACAATTATACATATGGCACAAAGTACAGTGATTTACTACTAACAATCATTGGCATATGTATCATATAGAACCTATTAAAATAAAAATGTCCTACAGTATATTAATATTTGATTAAGACATTTAAAACGGGCGGGAGAAACTAACATATGCTTAACATTTATTGCATCTAGTCTACTGGGTACATTTGGTGAGATTATGAATTAATATCCTTTACTATTTGTGACAAAAAAAAATGTTGAAGTAACTGAATCATCATCATATTATCATCATTAGTTTGTAAGTAAAAGTAATTTAGGATCATCAAGCTGGGTCGATATCGTACAGTTGCTGCAAAAATAGTGTTTCTGTAGGCCTATATCTCACAAAATAATAACAATGTAAT
>NW_022689033.1:85424-109203 GCF_011630105.1 Anneissia japonica | reverse complement strand
AGATGTGTATAAGATATATATATATATATATGCCTATATAAATATCATCAAAGAAAGGTAAATAGGGCCTACAGTGTTCGAATAAAGACATAATAATACATCCTGTAGCATAGGAGCTCTCAACGAATGTAGTCCTATAAATAAATGAATAAAGAAATTGTGTAATAAAATGCCTCCGAGGAGATTCTCTCTTGTTTCTTGTTTTGTGCTTTGTGTAAATTTTATGTCTTTTTTTAAACTGTTATTGCTGTCTCTGTTTTGATATTTTTCTAACTTTTAAGGCAATTTTTAAATTTTTTATGTGAATATGATAAGTGGTGTAAAAGTAATTGTTTGTAAAGTAATAGATTCTTGATATGGAATCGATTGTCATAAAACCAGTAATTGGTATGATTTTCATACACAGTAATTAATACTCGTCATGTGATCAATCACAATGTAGATTCAATTATTAATTTTGTAATCTATATAATTTGTTTGTGATCGATAACTCATTTGGTGTATTGTCGATACTACGTGAGTTTAGGCAGTGGTTTGTAATTGATTTATAATATGTAAGGCCTACAAAGAAATTCTACATTTGGTTAGTCAGACACGACATCGTAATGTTCAAAAAACGATTATTAGAGAAGCTAGAAGTGATTGCATTTCTTAGTTAAATGTGTAGGCCTATTTACACATATTCTGCTAAATGGTCTTCGTTTGTGATCGCAGATTATTGATAGCTTGTCAGTTGTCACTTACAACTTTTGAAGACTTGTCAAACCACTGAAGGCACCCTTTTTCAGACTTGTTATTTTGTTATCATCCAAATACCTTGAAAACGAAAAAGAACAGACAATATAATTAGTAAGCGAAAATAACCTATTTAGAACACGTTCCAAATTGCAGCAGATACTAAACTCATTCGAATATCTGTGAAGTACAAGACCGAATAAAACAAATGTATCGAAAACGGTATTTGTTATTACTATTGAGAAAATTATATATCGTCATTATTTCTGTTGTTGATGGTAGTATTTATTATTAGTAGGCCTATACCTGATTGTGATAACATTGTAGTAGGTGATAACGGTAGTACCAAGTAAGTGTAAATATACAACAAAAAAAGTATCAAGATTGTAGGTCCTTAACTCGTTACTTTCCAAGTCCCTATAAAGAATTTAATCAGTAAAAACTATTAAAATAACATTGTTAAACAGAAATCGTCATTGTTTTATACACAATCTGGGCATTGGTAATTGTTTGTAACCGATAATTAAACTAAACGATAATCCCAATACTTATACATGCTACACATTCATTTACTGATACAGGCCTGGGCCTACACATTCATTTTAATCAATATTATTTTTATGTGAAATGAAATGTGAAATTATTTATTTGTAGAGCAATAGATTATTAGTAAGTAATCGATTGTCATGAAACCATTGATTTTCATACTCGGTAATTATTGCTCTTCATTAATCAAGATGTATAATCAATTTGCTGGTTTTGTAATCGATATTATGTGTGTGATCGATAACGTCATGTGGTGTATTGTCGATAATACGTGAATTTATAGAAAGTGGTTTGTCTTTAACTCGTTCAATCATGAATTAAATTAATTACAATCTATTAAAAAAAAACAGTATTGAAAATAAACAGAAACCTCCGTTATTGTGTAAAAAACATAGGACCTCATATGGCCCCGTTATTCAACCTATGACCCTCGGGTCAACTCCGGCCCGCCAAAAAATTGGATCCAGCCCCGCTACATTGCTCAAAAATAAATTATTTCCTGATCGATTTTCAGTATTGTTACAAAAGAATACTAAAGAAGTGGAGACGACATTCACATGAGTAAAAATGCTTTACTTAATCTCATAATTTTTGGCATACAGGAAAACGTTAGAATTAATAGGAATAATGACCCTAGCCTTGAATAGGAATGTCACCTAGACAGAGAGTTAACTATAGGCCTCTCTAGTGGCGTTGAGTATTAATAATTGACTTGGGGAAAGGGTGAGTGTTGGGAAATAAATAATTATATTGAGAGACAAGCTCGGGGTAGGCCTACATGAACCAATTTGGAAATTCTGGACCTTGTTGGGAATAAGTCTACATACTTTTGGGAACACTCATGCTTTGAAAACGTTATTTCAAAGTTTAAAAGGGCCATTTCCGGGCATCTGAAATGTTTATTTTAAAAACTTGCTTGGTGGGGCTGAGGTAGTGGTAATGGTTGTGGTAGAGTTGCCACTGCATATCTCTCATTTTTTAAAAAGCAAAAGGCCTATCACGGTTCATGTTAAAGTATCATCAATCTTAGGACAATCACAGGCAATAATAGGCATGTTATATAGATTTGAGGCCTAAAACGGAATGGGTGGGCTGCCATTAAAGAAAAAAAAAATGTTGGCCCGCCACTGGTCAATAGATAAATAAGGGTAATAGATAATAGATAAATGAGTGTAATTTTAAGTATTGTTTGATATCTTAATCGTTAATTATTATTTATAGATACAGTAAAACCCCTATTGAGGGGACACCCCTATTGGGACCAAAACAAGTGTCCCAATAGGGGTGTCCCCTGCTTATGAAAAACGTGAAATTGTCCCCTTAATAGGAGTTTTTGGCATGTTTTTATATAACGATGACATACAACTCTTCATAATTTTATTTTTATTGACATAATTAGTTACAGTAGAATTTATAACTAATTTATCAATAATTTTCAAGGCAAATACAATTTAATTATAATATGAAATCAGCAGAAATGTAATTAAAGCAACATAGGTTTTATATGTTCCCAATATTGTTTCATAATGCAATGTTAATGAATGAAATAGAATCCTATAAACGTGCATAAAAAAACGAAGAAAAGGAAATCTCTAAGTATTTAGGGAGAAAATTTTGATTGATGGCCCTGTCACATATTGACGATTTAGCCAGCGTATGCCAACGTATGAAAAAAATGGCGATGTAAGAAAAATTGGTAAGTTTAAGAGCACGCTGAAGCACGCTGGTTAAAGTCCTAGTACGGCGAGTACGTAGAAAAGTTGTGTACATGCACAAAACTTTTTGACGTACGCCAGCTTGGCTCGTACGTTCCGCATACGCGAGTTGTACGTAAGCTAAGCGATCGTTGATACAAACGTTGCCCCTCTCCCACTAGGGTTTTTTCAGCATACGAGTTACAAGAGAATGCCGAGTTGCTAACTCGGCAAACTCGGCAAAAACTCGTAGGACGATTCGGAAAGCTCGGAGAGGACTCTTACCTACTCATAGCAGCCCTGAACTCGTGGCGCTAATTTTGAACATGTTCAAAATTATCGCCAAGAGTAGATAACTAGTAGTAAACTCGAAGAACTCGTAGGTAGCTCGTAGAGTACCCGGGGTACTCCTACCTAGCTCCTACACTACCCTGGATACTCGTCGGCGGTTTTGTCATCTACGAGTTTGATGCGAGCACCCACAAAAGAGTACGAGTAAGTACGAGCGCACCGAGTTGGCTCGTACCTAACTCGTATCTAATTCGGTACAAACTTGTTATTTCGTAGTTAACTCGGTGCTCTGCTCGGCATAATTCGTACATAACTCGTAACCAACTCCATAAAGTCGTACCTCACTCGTAGCTAACACGTAATAAGCTCGTATAGGTCCTTTCCAAAGATCACGAGTTTTAACTCGTAGAAATCGTACGACTCTTTGGTGAAATAAACCTAGGTGGGAGAGGGGCTACGTTACTCAGAAGTCAAAACGTATTTCTAACCTGTGAGTAAAGTGCTTCGAACTTAGGCCTATATGCAACTTATAACGAACTCATCTCCAAGGTATATTGAGGTATGTAGACGTATTTGACGTGTTTCAGACGACCACAGAACTTACTGAACGTGTTTCTAACTTACAGTTATCGTATAATGGCGTGTTAGCAGCGTTAAGGGGAATAGGTATATTAAAATGGAGCAGGGGCGTACCGTGGGGGGGGGGGTCGATGGGTGCGGTCGACCCCCCCCCTTTTTTTTAAAGAAAGTGCCCTTTAAATATGATTTTTTTTTTAATCTGGCATAATTAAACTGCGCCTAACATGAAGGTAGTTAATATTAAAATTAATTATCCTTCGCCTAAAAAATGTTTGGTGGCCCTTCCTTTTAATATTTTGATTTTTTGTCTTTTTTTTTAAACAATCCATATAAAGTTATACATTTATAATCAACTTGATATCTCGAAGCCCGCGCGCCAGTAGAGTTAATTTGTGTTATGTGGTTACGCATCATTGCACTCTGCCATTATTGTTATCTGTAGCTGCGTGTTTTCCGTGCAGCAAAATAATCTATTCGCGCGCAACGCAAAACCGAAGGCAATGTAGTTATTTGATGAGAGCAAATTTTTTTCGTGAGGTAGTCGAATACTGTAGATTATTTTTTCGGAATATAAAAATGCCAAATAAAGAGAGAAGAAGAAAAATAAAAGAAAAGGAAAAAAATATTGTTTAAAATGATTGTTCAAATGAAGTACTGTCGTCAAATTTGTTACAGTACAGACTTTATATCAAACATGTAAATTATCACATTTGAGTTAACAATCTGCTTTTAAAGTTATTTTGGCGTCCCATAGTTTAGGAAGCGTGGATTTAGAACACAAGAGCCATAGCCTAAAGTAAATATTCAGTAGTTTGAATCTTGTAACACCTGGAATTGTTCTTAAGATTAAACAAATATAAACTCTACTCATTATTGCTCGTAACAGACTTAGTCTATGTAGGGCTTTATGTGTATATGATTGTATTGAAAAAAGGGATTGACATTTATACCTATATGCCACAATTCACAACATTTTCTATTACCGGTCATTGACTTATGTACCTCAATTAGAATAAACACGACGTATATTATTAACGTTAGTTCCTAAAATGATAATCATGTAAACCGCCATCAACCAGTCAGATAATGCAAAATTATTTAAGAGTATGCATTGGACATTAAGTCATTTTCCAGCAAGCGTAATATAATAAAATAACAACTAAGTTGCCGATGAGGGCAGAAATTATGAGAATCACCACAAGAAATCTTTACAAAAGGAAAATTGTGGCGAACATACCTAGCCGTGCGCATTAATCGTCGCACGAAAGTGCTATGAGTAATGCCACAACATCCAATTAAATGCCACAACATCCTACCAGGTACCAATACTCCTGGGTAGAGAGAGACAAACGTGGACAAAGTGCACTGCCCCCCAAATACAAAAGCATGAACAGGGAAAGATCCAGCGGGTAGCCATGGGGTCCCGTGGACCCCCACCCGCCCCCATCAGTCCCACCGAAATATAAAGGGAGGAAAGAAAAAAGGAAGTCTACTTTTTTGTTGAGTGGCGGACCCAACAGTGGGTGAAATCCTCGCTCTGTAGCACCCTCTGTCAAAAGGGCTTTGTTGATACATAACAGCATAATGTGTCTCTGACATCGACTGTAGGACATATATATCATATTAATCCAGTGGGATGGGGGTGCCCAGCTGACCAGGACCCCCCCCCACCCCTACAATTGTAAAAGTATATATATTCAAAGTTTAAGTATCAATGAGTGCTATTCTAGTTAATCTGGAGGTGCTATAATCATCCTTTGCGACTCCAAGTATAGAATAGAGAATATGTCCTTGATTAGACCTTGCGACACCCGTACAAGGAGGGAGACCAAAGGGAGAGGAGCATAGCTCCCGTCTGGAAGAAAATAAATTGGTCGAGGAGGAACACTGCTTTGAAAAAGCATTTTTAACATCTGAAAGTGCAAATTGTGATCGTCTAGAGGGGCCTATTCATAAAATGTTCTCACTTCAGCCCAACTATGATGGGTCTGAGATAACGGACGGTATATTTTGTCCATATCATTCTATTGTATTTTATTGTGAAAGTATGTGTTAAATGCTTGTGCTAATTCAACATCAGAGGGTGTGGACGGTAAGAGAGTTCCTTTACTTTTACCGCAAAGTTTGTTCATTAAAGAAAACAACAGCCGTTGGTCACTTCCACATTTCTCGACTTGAGATTGAAAGTAGGCAGTTTTTGTATTGGTTAAAACAGAGTGATATTTTGCACATTGCTTCTTGAAAGCTGTTTTATCAACAGAATCACAAGACTTGATCCATTTACGCTCTAATACGCGACACTTTCTTTTTTCAATACGACAATTATCGTTGTACCATCGAGACATTTGTCTCATGGTAGCAACTTTCATTTTCTCAGGTGCAACTTCATTTTGAATTGAATTAAGGGTTCTGTTATATGCAGATACCATAGAATTAACATCTTGGTTGTTGACATTGTTGCCGAAGCCAGAAAATGCTACAACAGAAAATAAGGTTGTAAGAACACTATTTTCGATGTTCTTAAAGTTACGGAATAAAACCTTCTTCTTATAATTTAATGGTTTGGTTATATCAATTTGAGCGTGAACAATGTCTGTCTCTTATACACATCACTGCTAAGGTGGCGACGCCGGCTCAAGTAAGGGATTTGCGACTTTAATGAACAAAAAACAAAACACTTAAATATTCTTAAACTACAAAAATTGTAAAAAGATAAACTTAAAAAAGGTGGGTTTTAAGTTTCTTCTTAAATGTATAAACGGAAGTTGATTCACGGATAGAGGCTGGTAGGGCGTTCCAAAGTCTTGGTGCAGCGACAGAAAAAGCCCTATCACCATAAGTTTTGAGTCGCGATGCTGGAACGGATAGTATGAATTTATTGGTCGTTGATCTCATAGACCTACTACAAGTTACAGAACGTGACGTTAGAAGTTGAGAAATGTATTCAGGTGTCTTGTTGTGCAGGGCTTTGTACGTAATGAGCAGAATCTTGAATGTGATGCGCTTGTCAATTGGTAACCAGTGTAGATGATGGAGAACAGGTGAAATATGTTCACGCCTGGAAACTCCAGAGACTAAACGAGCTGCCGTGTTAAGGCATAGCAGTAGTCTATTTAAACGACAGGCAGGAAGACCATACAGAATTGCATTGCAATAATCTAGCCGTGATGTTATAAGTGCATGAACTAACTTCAGAAGAGCATTTTTTGTTAGGAACTTTTGAATATGCTTGATGTTGCGCAGATGATATGAAACCGATTTACAAACGGTGTATATGTGTTTTTCCATCTTCATTATAGGGTCAAAAACAACTCCTATATTACGGACTTTGGAAGATGGTAGGATATTGGTGTTACCAACTACAACGCCATTAATCGGAGGTGGTCTTCTAAGGTACTTTGAATGAAAATAGAGAACTTCAGTCTTTTGTCTGTCTCTTATACACATCTAGATGTGTATAAGAGACAGGATTAAAGAAGAGCATGTTTTGTGACAACCAGGACTGAACATCACAAACACATGCTTCAATGGTTTTCTTGGCTTCAGACCAGTGGTTGACATGGAAGCTAAGATAGAGTTGTGTGTCATCGGCGTAGGCATGATATCGAACTCCATGACTACTAATGATTTTGCTCAAAGGAGAGACGTAAATAAGAAATAAAATGGGCCCGAGAATTGACCCCTGAGGGGTAATTATATATCACCTCATATCACCTTATTTTGCGAGTTATCCCCTCATTATCACCGATCCCCCACTTTAGGCCTACCTTCTTAACACCATCAGCTCCTTCCATTTCAAGACCCGCCACTGATGCTAGGGCATGCTAGTGATAGGAAAAGTTGGTAAGCCTACTACTATGCAGAATCAGATTGTGTTCTATAGTCAAAATACAATGCATGTTATTTTTAATACCGGCATGGTTGTCTTCTCTTCAAAAGAATTCTTATTCTTGTATTTTAACAAATTTCAATTCAAATAATAATAATTCAAAGTTTCTTGTATACCGGTCTGATATCGAAGACCAGCCATGCGGAAATTCTAAGTACGATGCGATAGGCTCGACTGTGACTTATCCTAGGTACCAACGTAGGCCAAAAATTGAACAACTTTGCTATTCCAATGAATAGCATTCCACTCGAAAAGGGGTGTATATAGAAGATCCTGACTAGGAAATGCTAAATAAAACGGAGAAAGTGCATACCTTGCTTGCCTTGACGGTTCGCCACCGGTCCCAATTGTCCCCATCCATTGCAGATTCCGAACCGTATGACGGAGGTCACGCGTTAAAATCCCAAAGAGGTACAATTTGATTTTCCTCTTATTTCGTAGTATATCATTGTTACGTTGATGGGAGTATGGCTCCAACTGTACTCAATCGGCCAGAGCTTCCACATAGTATGTCGGAGGAATCGGTTAGAACTTCCGAAAAGTATGAAGGAGGTTCCGGGTTCAAATCCCAAAGAGATCAACTTTCATTTTCTTATTTCCTATTAAATCACCGTTACGTTGATTAGGGTATGGTTGCAATTCTATTGAACCCCCCATAACTCAGTCGGTCAGAGTATTTACAACGCATGACAGACAAAGGTCCCTGGTTCAAATCCCAAAGAGGTCCAATTTGATTTTTCTCTTATTTCCTATTATATTATCGTTACATTTATGTGATGTGGCTCCAATTCTACTGGACCCTATAACTCAGTCGGTTAGTGCATCCAATGCTGGCGGTCTCGGGTTCAAATCCTGAGAAGTCGAATTTGATTTGTAGGATTTAACTGAATTTGTTCGATAGATCCGGGTCTGTCGATTAATTGACCGCATTTAACAATTGCGAGCTTTTACTGTTTGTCCAATCATGAACCAGTAAATAATGAGAATATAATCGACATTAAATCTGTAATCTTCATCCACGTCATGTTTTATGTCCACTTCACTTCTAAAGCGGGTTCTGAAGATAATGATAAACTGAATTTTTTTGATAGGCCCTATCGCTGTGTTCACGGACATATAGAGATTAACATGATAAAATGCCTTCAAATTAGTCTACTAGGACGTAAGAAAGCAAATTTTTCCGGGGCCTTCGACCCCTGGCCCAGCCTGGTTGCTCGCTGCGCTCGCAAAACGCATTCCTCCCCATTCAAAAAGCTGGATACGGGCCTGATAAGGGTATGCCACCTACTGTACTTAGCAGATCATTATCAGGTGAATAACATACATGAATAATTGAAAGAGTACTGTGCTACAACAATATTGTAAACACTTACTAATTTACAACATAAGAAAGAGATATATAAATAGTAAATGTCTTAAATTATGGGTAGGTCTAATAATATACCGTAGTAGAGTTAAAGCCATATCAAATTATATAATTCGAGAAATATCAACTTGGACTCCTTCTGGATTTGGACTTGACATCCTCCAATCCCATTTGGTCCTGGGTGGAGTCTATTGGGGTTGGAGCCAGGTTCTGAGGGGCCCTTTTTCGAGAGTATTTTCGGGGCCCTTGACTCATAAATTAGCAATTACTACTCTTACTGAAGAAATCCATACGAATACGATCCCTCTCTGAACATCATTCCGGGCGCGAACCCATTTATGAAATCGAGTATTGTACAACTTATATAAAGTTTGATCCGCCGGGCACCATCCAGGAACTTTGTCTTCGGGGCAGCAATATTGATTACTGAAATATTAGTATATACCGCATATAATATTTTTACTAAATTAATATATGCCATATATATGTGCTCCCATCGGACATTATTTCCAAGTCTAGGTTATTTATGGAAATAAAAGTACCAATATAATCAGGCCCGTACGCAGTAGAGGGGAGGGGGAGGGGTTGCGAAATTACAAAAGGTCCACATTTCCCGCGGCGTAGAAAATTTAAGACACATGCTCCAAAAATCCATCCACCAAAAATGCTCGACCAATCAGAGCAGTTTTTTAGGACTGCCTCTAATTTGTCGTACAAGCAATGCCTTCTAACTGTACTAGTCCTATAAGCTTTTTGAGTAATTTTAGAGGTTTTTTTTCAATAACTCGCCACGTACAAAACTCATCTTCTCTCTCTATATAGGTTTCACTAGAATTATCTTTATTCCCGTTTAAGCCTGCGAGTGCCATAGAGGTGCCATAATCATAAATTTTCTTTTCCTCAACCCCAGCCAGGTTGGGTCGGCTGAGGTGGGTGGACCCTGTCAATATTTCTGTGAAAGTCCCTATCTGGACCCCCCTCTATTTTGAATTCCTGAATCCGTCCCGGCCCCATACAGTATGGGCCCGTTTATACAACACAATTTAACACTGCTTAGCAAAGATGTGTGTTGTATAAACGTAATTAGGGATTCCGTGTGATTACAAACACCTGGGAAAAAGGCTGCTTCACATAATCCCCAAATTTGGTGGATTGGGATTCCTACTTGTGCCTGCAGGCAATATCAAGTGGTAATTAATCACTGACCAAGTCGAGGTCACCAAGAAGAGTACAGTTTATCAGTGAAAAACTTCTGCATAGTTTATTGAAGCCTTATATTATGCAGAATATCATCAATTGATTAAGATGTTAAAGCTAAACCTAAAAGAGTAATCTTGAAATTTTGTCAGATTATAATTTTCGTTTGTAAATTGCAGCTCTATTATGAACAAAAGGCAAATTAAGGTAGAGTTTATTAACTTTTCTAGTGGGAGACCGCTGAGGGATAGGCCTACTGTGGTGTTTACAAAACTATGGGCTGGACGGAAAGTGCAGTTAAGGTGTGCACTCTTCAGCATTTGGGGATAAAAACAAATTGTTGATTTTAAAACACATCCCACAATGCAATGCTTTTTTTGCTGTAACACGGTTTCAAAATTACAAGTATAAATGAGTGTCAATGGTGGATCGGCCTCCAGCACTAATTAGTGTCCAATGACACAACACCGTGTTCAATCCAACACTGTATTATAAACACAGCCTATGTTAAAGTCCCAACTGGCCCGGAGGAGTGTGGACGTATTCGCTTAAAAAACAACAAAGTGAAATATTGCTTTCCCTATCCTGTTCCCAATCAGATCAGTATATGTCAATGTGTATGTCCAATTTGTAGGGATTTATTTTACTTCGACCTCGATATATTTATGATTCTTAAAATTGTAATCATATTAATCAACGTTAACCCGTAGTATAATTAATGACATTTCCACAGTGTTTTTAATTAGATTGATTTAATTTTGTATAAATCAGTTTCCTTAACATATCAAAGTTTAAATAGTCTCCCAGGACTAAATCGTTAAGCCATCAACGTTTTTGATAGACTACAGGACATTTGAAAATAAGAACACTGAATAGTGTTTGCTTTCAAAACCAGTGGCTGATTGTTTTTTATCGCCCCCCCCCACCCCTTAAACACTTTGGTCCACTTTCCAAAAAATAGCACCCACCCAATAAAAATCCTGCGTAAGGGCCTGATAATAACTGGTATCACCTTCGACATGGTAGTTTATTTCTATTTTCTGTGAGTAGAGTAGCCCTCTCAGTGAAAAACACTGCTCTTCTAAGTGGCCCAACAATACATTAAAATATACATACGAAAATAAACTACAGTAAATCTTAATCTATTATCTTTTGAACTTTGAGTAAAAGACTCTGGTACGATTTTATCTCGCAAAATTAATTCGGCTTGAGACATTAACAACTTGATGTTCTCGCTATGGGAATGTATATTGAATTGATTGTATTAAGTTTTAAATACCATCATTAAGTCTCATGTGATATGTTTGCTTTTGGTAGGTCTTTACCGATTACTTTATAAGTTTTCATTAGTCAATTCGTAGATAGACGACAGTACGACAATGTGAAAGTTATATCTAATATATCACTAAAATCAGAGGTTTAGCTTTTTTTTTTTGATAGGGTGGATGGGGTGGACTTCATATTTCATAGCCAGCCAATCTAATTGAAAATCATGAATTATTGGAAAAATGGGCATGAAAGCGCATGTCTCATGCCAGATAAGTATACTATGATTAATGCAGGCCAAAGTGAAATGAGTCCAAGCTGGAGTTAATGAGCCCAAAGAGCCACTGGTCAGGGTACATGGTCAGACGCCCCAACACAGGGCGGATCCGGAGATGTCCAAAAGGGTGCCAAAAGTGGGGACGATCGAGACAACTCAACGCAAGGGGATCCAGGGGCATGCCCCGCAAAACTTTCTAGACGCCGAAAAAATAACATCTGAGGCGTTTTGGCCGATAATTTTTTTCTTTTTCTTTTTTTTTTTTTTTTTTTGACGGTCAAACCCTCCCCACCCCAATCCACCCCTGCCCCAACAAACATCAGCGGTAAAGTCTTTACATTAGTCCTTACATTAGAGGGAAACGAAAGGTCAGTTTATTGGTCAGGATTTAATGCATGCATAGACGACGATCTGTTTCACTGTGGCTTCCATCATAATTGTGTCGGCGTTCGAGTGACACATTTTACAACATAGGGACTTGGGCATGTATAATTGATTATTTTATAGTTAAGTTATTAACAATCTTCAATTATAAAGTTCAGTATTTAGTACAAAGATAAATATTATCAATCAAGATTTTTCTATGCATTGCTTTATTAGATTTTGCTTATAAGGACTAAAGAAGGGGACCCTTGGAGATCGGAGACAAATTCAATAAACCGCCAGAACCTGTGATAATTACGTTACTGTGCTAGGCATGTATAGGCCTAAGTGATTATTTGTAACAATTCTAAATTATAATGTACATTGTTATATAAATACAAATACTATCATCCTATGTACACATTGCATTATTAGATTTTGTATAAGGAGGCGGGGCCCTTATAAATTGGAGGCCCCTGGAGCTCTGGGGCCCAGGTTCGGTGATCCTGCTGAACCTGCGGTAGTTACTGCTGAACACTGCCTCACTCAAATTAATGACATCTTTTATCAACATCGTAATCTTTGTCATAATTATTGGCATTATCCAACATCATCGTTATCCAACATCATCGTTATCCTCCATCACCACCACCACCATCATCCACCTCGATTATTGTCCTATCAACACATTTGAGTTTTTGAATTAAATTTTTGTATTAATTTTATTTTGATTTATTATTTATTTATTTATTTTTTTGGCTTCTACGGTCGTCAATTGTTACCTACCCTCCCCCTTCCCGCTCATCAGCATTTTGGAGTGTAATATAGTGTAATAGACAGTGTGGGATGATTAACATAACTTAGCAGAATTTTTTGCTTCCCTCTAGCAGAATGTCATTTCTTGCGCTGGTCACATTGTACGTCAAGGCGATCGAGTCTACGAAAAAGAACGTTATCATCTCAAGGGGTTTCGATTTTCAAAATAAAAAAGTGAGATTAAAAATGAGAAGAAATATTGAAAAAATCTTCCTGAAGAATACGACTACGGGCCCACTAATTCTAATATACAGTACTAGCAATTGTATACTGTCGCTGTACCGAGACCTCTTGCTAGGGCCTGCCTATGCCTTTAGTACAGTATAGAGACATAGACTAGTAATTTGGCTAGACCTTATAAAACGGTATCCGATCTTTTAGGGTGGTATTTAAACTTAATTATTGAAGTGAAAAAAGGCCTAGGCTTGCATAGCACCCACTTTGGTGATGCGCAGTTACAATTAAAGCATGATGCCTAGGGCCAGGCTAAACCCTTGCAACGTTATGTTATTGTTTAAACTAAACAGTGAAATTTGGAACAGCACTGCCATTTTCCAATACTTTTAATGAAACCAGTGCAAAGTTTTAGGATTTTTTAAATTTAATTTGGCCTAAATCTTTGGTAAATTGTGGCATTATTAAAATATCTTAAAATTTATTATTTGGGATATAGGCCTACCTTGTTATAGCAATTTAAAAATAATAATAGGCTACACTTATTGAGACTCAAAATCTAGTTTTGTTGTGTTATCAGTACACTTCCTGTCAATGGAGGAAATAAGATTGAGTTTGACTCGGCAGCGTTTACAATTCAAGCGCATGCGTAAAAAGTACATACTTTCGGGCACAGCGGCTCAGTTAGCGCGGTGGGCTTATGAAACGGCCAAATGCGACGTCGACATCAATATCGAGTTCGTTATTGCGTTGTTGTTACCGTTATTGTTGAATTGAATCATCATTATCATGTTTATTACCATCATCCTCAATATTATTATTTAAGACTAGACTGATATTTGGGAAAAAATGTATTCGGGACCTGACTTTTTGGGACAATGACGTGGGCCTAAAATGTCTACATTGAATATTCCCTCCTCGATGAGAAAATTTCTAAAAAGACGCTCATAGATGGCATCTTGGCCTAAGGATGGTTTTTTTGTATCTCATCGGCGTCCAAACTATTAATTTATATAGGCCTATCCAATTCAGGCTAACATTTGATATTACCGTTTTAAACTATTATGTTTGATACCACGACAAACCTCTCCTAACTTCTCTCTCTGACCATGGTTGGGGCTGAGGTTAGAAATTTTATGATTATGTCATCTGCAGATGGCAGAAATAGCACTCTCATGCTTAGATTTTAATACAACTCTCTTTTTTTCTCCATTTTATTTTTATTTTGAAAAAATTAGAGGGCCCGGGCCATCTCCCTACAAGGGGAGGCGGCATCGGTGGGAGGGGTGCTCATGGCCCCTCGTTACCAAAATGAGGATATTTATCTTGGACAGATGAGAGCTCCCTGGACAGACAGTATTTTCAACTTTCATCTTCTTACATTTGTCTATAGCCTAGTCCTACTCCTTTTAAGACAATCTGCACTTTTAACACATTCTCATCTAAGTTTTCAAGAAAACCTGCAGAAATCATGCCGTCCTGCTATTCTCAATCGACCGATGGCCAACAAGCTAACCACCACCACTAATTTCATTTGTTATTCTGCTGTTATACGTAATACTGTACTCACAACATTCTTGTCATGACAAGCATGATCTCTGGACGATTCTTTTCAGGCGCAGCACCATTCGTAATTAACGGTTTCCTGATGTCCTTATATACCGGTAATCGTTTTTCATTCAAAATGCGCATCTTGAATTTAATAAGTTTTCATAAGAACCCCTCGATTTTCATCTGTTTCCATAAGCGCTCCCTAAATTTCCACTCTGTTTTCATTAGCGCCCCGTTCGAATAAGCGCCCCGTTTAAATAAGCGCCCCTCAAAAAGTGCAAAATATTTTAAGCGCCCGGGCGCTTATTCGCGCGAGTACGGTAGTGTCATCCGCAAATGTTGTCATGTGACAGCTGCCGTCTTACAATCATGTATAAACGTTAATTATAGGAAGGGCGATAATATGCAGCCCGGAGGAACTCGGTGTTAAGAAAACGGTTCCAGGCACTACCTGGCCAATTTTTACAAATTGAGGACGCTCCGTTAGAAAATTAACTATCCAGTTACAAATTGAGACCATCAATTTACATTTAAGGATTTATATTTTAGGTTATTTATGGGTATGTTCTAAAACATGATTATATAATGCGACACTTTTAATAAACTTTTTTTTTTTTGTACAAGACTGTATGAAACGGAATGTCATGTGCCAATTGGTATGATGTCTCTTTCTTTACATTTTTTGTTTTTTATTTTTTGTTTTTTTGTTTTTTTTGGGTGGGGCGGGGTAGGAACGTGTCCCCCTGTCCCCCATCGATCGACGTTCATTATTAAAATATGTAAATTATTTACATAATTGTAGTTTATTTATACGGTATTTCGACTGATATTCGTAACCTTGTGTGAACCATCCTAAAGGCCCTGTCACATATTAGCGAATAGACCTAACGTATGCCGAGCGTTCACTTTTTTTTTAAAGTCCCGATACGCTCAAATAGGCTCAATTTTTTTGGCAAAAAAATAACATTTTTGCGTGAAAGACGAACGCCCAACGAATGAGAAACGAATGCTCATCGTACAACTAGTGTCCATTTAACGAATGACAGCGCGTTCGCAGCGTTCGACCAACGAATGTTCAGCGTACACAACGAA
Organism: Anneissia japonica; assembly: GCF_011630105.1. Classification (NCBI taxonomy): domain Eukaryota; kingdom Metazoa; phylum Echinodermata; class Crinoidea; order Comatulida; family Comatulidae; genus Anneissia; species Anneissia japonica. Next base: position 93,367 of record NW_022689033.1, on the reverse strand, counting down.
TGTCCAGCGAATGTCACACGTATGCCTAAAGGCCAACTCAGACAGCGTCGGCCGACGCAGCCCGACGCGATTTGTTGTCGCGCATACGCTGAGTGTTCGCTGGCCATTCGTTAAGGCCGGTTCCCACTAAACTTGTCAAGCGAAAATGTCGAGCGTCACGCGGCAAGCGAAGAGAATCGCGCAAAGTTGACAAGAGTTGATTTTGGGTAAAGAATGCCTCGCTTCCAATGATTCGCTTGCCTGTTCCCACTGCTGGCCGCCCCGAAATGGCGGGTGGCAACAGAAAAGTGATTTTGTTATCGCATTGACAGACGGAGGAAAAGGGCTGTGAGACGAATCAGATAAAATCCTCAGGATTAACATTCCAGAACGCTATAACGAATCAAAAGAGTGAATATAAACAGTTTTTTTAGTTCATATTTATTCAAGGCCAAGAGCTAGGCCTCCTAAGGGTAGATAGTAGGCATAGCCTACCCCACGGTAGGTCTCAGGTGTGCAGGGTATCAGAGGCCTAGGCTGGACAGGCCTAATACTGGTAGAAAGAGGAGATCTCAACTCGTCTCTGCAAATCCTTTTGCACGCATTGTCACATATTTTCTTTGCTCCCTTGTCACAGACCTAAACAAGCCTAATACTGTTCCACAGAGCTTACATGAAACGGACCCGTCGGTCATCGTTCGCACATCTGTACATTGTTTTGACAATGTTCGTGACTTTATTGTTGACCTTTGACATAAATTGAATCTAAGCCTTGCGATTGGTCCATCGGCTGCGAATTCGCTCGCGAATCCGAAAAAGTTGGTCTTGGATCAACTCTTGTGAATTCGCAGGCGAAGCCCCCGCGACCACCGCGCGCACCGCGTCGAAGTTCGAATATTGGGCGTTCGCGTGTTCGACTACAAATTCGTTTGCATGTTCACATTGGAAACGCCAGTCGCGTCTCCGATTCAGCCGCGCCCGCCACATTTCGACGCGAAATTCGCTTGATCGCGTTCAGTGGGAACCGGCCTTTACTCATTAGTTAGACAAACGCTATGAATAGGTTATGCATTTGCTATGGCAACGTTTCAGGTGGGATTTAACGTGTTTGGACGAACAACGGATGAACAGAAAACGTAAACCCAACGTGCACCCAACGTGCGAAACGTTCAAACAACGAATGCTCACCGTATACATAGCGTATGTAGCAGAACGTTGTCATAAGTTCAAAATTTTGAACATGTCCAACAATTAAAATTGACCCCAGCGTACCTCAGCGTACCCCAACGAACAGCTAACGAATACAACGTATACCAAACGTATTACGAACGTGTCACGAACGAATGTCAACTTACGCGAACGTTAACCAATATTTTGATAAACGTTGGCATACGTTGGTTCTATACGCTACAGTGTGACAGGGGCTTAAGCTCCGCTTACCAAAAACACGCGGTATTCATTCGATGGTATTAGCATTTGCATACACGCTTTGTTCACGCGAATGATGCGAACACCATGGCTCTTGCTGTCAACAGAAGACGCGTGCTGTTTTCGAAGCTTCTGCTTCTTCTGTGGCAGAGAAGAAAAGTGAATGTCCCCAATCGGCGCTAATACAGATTTTGGGTTTTAAAAATATTCCAGGAACGAGCAGTATTTTACATTGTTTTACATCGAGAATATTTGTTTATGTAGTGTATGGAAAAGGTATCCCTATGCCTATAATATGGTGATCTATGGCCTTGGACATTGACCCGTATTTACAACAATAGGCATTTTTCGTTTTGACTACGCGGCCAGTCTACTATGAACTAATAGAGCGTAACAGATATCTGCGCATGCTCACAAACCTTACTGGCTAAATCGGCGTTGTGACAGCTTCCGCGACTACCCCAATTTCTGAATTTGGCATAGTGGCGACTACCCTAATATTGACCAATCAGATCACCGACAAAACAAGTTTTGTAATAGACCTGTCTCTTATACACATCTAGATGTGTATAAGAGACAGTGTTTATACACATGCAATAAATGAGAAATGAATAGTCACAACATAAAATTAGGTAAATCAGGGTATAGTGAAAAAAAGGGCCTTGGCTTAGCCTAGGCTAGGCTAGCCTATCCTTGTCAGGGTGGATTTCGGTAGGAGAAAACACATTATCTGGTGCCGCTAGCTAGGGCATCCGCCCTTGATATCGTGGATCAAGCCTTGCTATATAAATTAAAATACCTGTTTAAAATTGTTATTTATTTGTACATCATCGTTGCATATGGCAAATTGCCTGAGCAGGCCTGACACCCCTCTTCTCCCGGTAACGACTCTTTTGACACCTAGGGCCTAGGCTAGGCTGGCCTAGGTTGGTCTAGATCCTAGCCAACAGCGAAACATCACTCAGTGTTTACTGGAAACTTTTAATTTTGTATACAGTATTTGGCTAAAGTTTTTTTTTCACATTTCCTTTTTCAAATATAAAACAAGGGAACATTGTTCTCTGGTAATAAAACCATGGTCGACTAACTCCCCTCCGTAGGCGTACGTGTGTGCTGCGTCGTCGTAGTCGTCTTAAAAAAACGAAAACAGCTCTTGGTCTACTACGCGAACAGTGTCTTGGCGTTGCCGTCACGCTCCATTAGTTCGTAGTAGACTGGCCGCGTAGTCAAAACGAAAAATGCCTAATAACTTTAACAATACACGGCGTAGCATACAGACCTGATCCCATATAGGCCTGATCCTATATAGGCCTATATAGGCCTGATACGAGAAGACGCGCTAACGTTAAGACGTGGCAGCAAAGGAATAGATTGTTTTCCTTGTTTTATACTCAACTCTCTGATTTCTGTTTGGTATTATTTTGTGTAACCGTGTTTTTTGTGATTTCGACTTTCGCTGCAAATATATTATTGCCCTATTTTATTACGATTTTTGAAGAGAATTTTTGAGCAATTTTGTAGGCTCATCCATTGTGCAATGTTTTCGCTTTCCGCGGTGAGAGGCTTTCGCTAGGTGACTGGTTTTGCTTTAAACTATTTTGCATCCCATATATTCCTTGGCTCAACGGACATTTGCATAAAAATTCCCTGGTGCGCTGTTTCCTTACCGTTTGCACTGCTATTTCAATATGTGTTGGTCTCGGCGTATGCTGCTTACGAAGAAACCAAATAAGGAATTTTTCTCAATTGTTAACGAACTTAATATTTCTAGAACTAAACCAAGAGGATGTACTGTAAAGCCGGTAGAAATAAGGTGAGACGAATCCATATACGAATTTCTTCCCGTAACAAACAAGTATTAGATGTTCTATATAAACAAATTATTATTCAAGAATTGTATATTTTCATTTTGGCTTTGATGGGTGATTTCGTTTATTTAATTTCTTTTTTTTTTTGGCACGATCACCAAGGATATGCCAATCAGCGAACGTAATCACTATCTTACGTGGGTACTGAATGGACCACTACACCGGGATGTTTATAAAACATCACCCTTTGTTGTATAATCTAAATTTGGAGGAAATAATATCACTAATTATTATTAATATTATTATTAATATTGTCACAATTATCAAAAATCACGTAGGCATATTAACTAAAAAGTAATTAATAATATGATAATACAATTATTCATAACTTGTGGATTATCACTTACAATTCTTGAAGAATAGTCAAATCACTGAATATACCTTGTCTTAAATCAGTTATTTCGTTACGATGCAACCACCTTCAAAACAAAAATCAAACTTAATAAACAATATAATTTTTAAGCAAAAGTAAACTATAAAATAGTAAAGTGTTACCTGTAGTAAAGATGTTGCTTTCAATTGGCCCTGTGTTTTAAACCCCTTTCTCCTGAATTTGCTCATAATAAACTCCGCTTATTATGCCTGACAACAAAACTTATTTTATGTAGAGCGTTAGTACCATATTATTTATAGTGAAAAAGTAAAACTTATTTTTGAAATAATAATATTGTTTTAACCGACAATTGAGCTGTAACCAGTATATGTAACCGACATGATGATACTCCTTTTACATAGGCCTATGCATATAAATTCATTGCGATCAATGTTTTACGTGAAATAGGTAATGTGTGAAAACGATGAAAAATGTTGTGAAATTAATTAATTGTAAAGTAATATATTCTTGGTATGGAATCATAGTTTCCCAACCGTCTCATCGTGCGGGACGGTCCTGCATTTCAAAGTGATTTTTGAGTGTAACATGCATTTTTCAGAAACACATGTGTGATCATAAATTTGTCGTGCAAGTCTAGGCGTGATGACGAATAATCGCGAAAATATATTTAACATTAATGGAATTTAGTTTTATTAAAAAATATAAAACGGTATATATAGCGAAACATTAAAGTTCCGAACATATTGACAACAAAATTAACTCTTTACCACCAGTGGTTGCAGAGATATAATGACCCTATTGCTATGACCTTGAAACATGTCAAGGGTTAGAAACAGCATTTCCGTTCATTTTTTAGCAAAATGTTCTGTTAGAGCAAATAGAAACATGAATGTTCTAAACAAATGACGACACTATTTTTATGACCTTTGACCCTCACCTTTTGACCTTTCGCCACATTTTGAAAATGTGTTACCAAGCCATTTTCACGTCAGAAAATGTAAAGTCAGACACACGTTTTAATTAATGTTAAAGAACAGTTTTTAAGGAAGCAAAAATGGAATTACATGCATCCCTAAATGAACTATGTATGTACACATATTTTACTTTTTGTTCTCTGTTTGTAATTGCGGATTAGTCAATTTGGTTACAAACTACTCAAAAGTGTCATTGACAGAAAACAATTATCATGACCTTTAGGTCATCATCTGTAAAAATTAAATTTTGTCAGCAATCATTTAAATGTTCATAGAATTCATACTTCACTCACTATGCCGTATAACGAGACGTCTAGAGCATGTACATAAATGGTAAAAATTAAACTTTTTTGTTCATGTTGACCAACTTTATAAGTACAGTAATGATTATAAAATAATAAATTATTCAATAATATTAATAAATACATTATACAATGGCATTATTAGTTACAATTTTAACTACAATGATCATATAATAATTATTATAATAATTATCATTATAGTGGTAGGTCGATGTTATGAGAGATCATTTTTAACTTGCCAATGCTATCACTCACAAACAATGTATAGGACAATTAGCATCAACAACAGCGGAAAAAGAAACCCATAGAAACACAGAGCCACACAAATTGAACAAGCCGCATAGTATCAATCCTGAAATTTTACAAATAATTTTCGAAGAATACTTTCGACCTAGTTCCTTCATACGGTGTTATCGGACTAGTGCAATTGGCGCAATGGTAAAAATTAAACTTTTTTGTTCATGTTGACCAACTTTATAAGTACAGTAATGATTATAAAATAATAAATTATTCAATAATATTAATAAATACATTATACAATGGCATTATTAGTTACAATGTTAACCACAATGATCATATAATAATTATTATAATAATTATCATTATAGTGGTAGGTCGATGTTATGAGAGATCATTTTTAACTTGCCAATGCTATCACTCACAAACCTGTCTCTTATACACATCTATTACAAAAAACTGTATAGGTCTGGACATTTTTTTTAAAGATTCACTCAGTCACGGGTAGTTGTACGAAATGATGTATGTTTGACGTTTAAAACGCACAAGTACAATACATAGGTACAGATAGGTCCACGTAATTCATAAAAAAACGACGACAATAATTAAATAATGGTGACGATAGGCATAATGATGATGATGACTACGAATAAACTGGCCTATAATAAACATAGTTGATTTCTCGTAACCAGTGGGATTTATTTTCTATTATACTGGGCATCACCCCATCTTAAAAAGATACTGCACAAACAATGTTACGGTAACTACTTATAATGTTGTGTTTCATCATTTCTTGTACTGTACTCTGTGTGTGCTCGTGATTTCGGATAGGTCTACATTATACGTGAAACGACGATGCCACTACAATTACCGTTTACTAATGAATAAACTCAATGATAAAATGAATTTCACAATACAACTAAATATTTATTCGGATACACTAAGATCACATACATACATTATTATTTATTATTATTATAACTATTATTTTTATTGCTTAAGTTATGTATATATCCTTATGTTGTGCAAGCAACTACTACTGCTGCTGCTGCTGCTACTACTACTACTAGGGACTTGGCCTACAATTATTATTAGTTCGTGAGTAGCATACTTGTGCATGCACGTCAAGTCAAATAAACAAATTCTATTTCGTACATGTTGGTACAGTAAATGTACGCGTGAGTGACATTCCCTAGGCCTACATTATTTTTTTAGATAATAGACTAATTATTATTTATTTTAAATTTATTTAATGTTCTTTTAAAATAAAAAGGGGTTCAAGTCTGCGGATGTTTCACTCTATATTTGCCATCATAGTATTGCGGTCTACTACAGTTTGTTTACTTGACGTTTAAAAATACAGATAGGCCTGTAATTCATGAAAAACGATGACAATAAACATAGTTGATTTCTCGTAACCAGTGTGACTTGTTTTCTATTATACTGGCATCACCCCATCTTAAAAAGATACTAGACCTACCTGGCGAGCGTTGCTTATCTCGCATCGCAGGTATCAAATCTGCTCTAAAAATTAATATTCATGATTTTATTGCCGAATCCTAAGCGCCACCAATCGACACTGGCTCAAATGCCCAGGAACAAAAAAAATCGCCCCCCCCCCCGCTGGCGCCACGCCTGTCCTTTTGTATTTCTATTATTGAAATGATCCCCAATAGTCCCCAATAAAACAAAATTACGGTAAATAAAATGAATGTAATTGGAGGGGAGTTTTGATGAATGAGGAATCGAATAGGAAGTGGTCCGAGGCGAGTGTTACGAAAGCTAAGACCTAAGACCTAAGATTACTCGAAATATCAGACCCCGAAAATTAAGACCCTCAACTAAGTATGCCAGGATTTCTAGACAATAATACCTTTATTCGAACATCAATATATAGAACTGACTAATCATGAAATAAACACCAGTAAGTATCACCGACACCAGCTAGGCCCCTATTTGCGACGTTTACTTTGAGAAAACAAATACAGTACAAACGAACTGTTGTACGTGTACAGGCTATGATGATGATGACGATGATAATGATTATTATGATGTTGATGATGATGATGATGATGATGATGATGATGATGATGATGATGATGATGATGGTAACTAATTATGAGGATAATGAAAATGATGATGATTTGACGAGTATGCTGTGTTCGTGAGTAAGAGGCATACCAACCAGAACGAAAATAGTATCAATCCTGAAATTTTACAAATAATTTTCGAAGAATACTTTCGACCTAGTTCCTTCATACGGTGTTATCGGACTAGTGCAATTGGCGCAATGGTAAAAATTAAACTTTTTTGTTCATGTTGACCAACTTTATAAGTACAGTAATGATTATAAAATAATAAATTATTCAATAATATTAATAAATACATTATACAATGGCATTATTAGTTACAATGTTAACCACAATGATCATATAATAATTATTATAATAATTATCATTATAGTGGTAGGTCGATGTTATGAGAGATCATTTTTAACTTGCCAATGCTATCACTCACAAACAATGTATAGGACAATTAGCATCCACAACAGCGGAAAAAGAAACCCATAGAAACACAGAGCCACACAAATTGAACAAGCCGCATAGTATCAATCCTGAAATTTTACAAATAATTTTCGAAGAATACTTTCGACCCAGTTCCTACATACGGTGTTATCCGACTAGTGCAATTGGCGCAATGGTAAAAATTAAACTTTTTTGTTTATGTTGACCAACTTTATAAGTACAGTAATGATTATAAAATAATAAATTATTCAATAATATTAATAAATACATTATACAATGGCCTCTTATACACATCT
>NW_022689033.1:84341-84993 GCF_011630105.1 Anneissia japonica | reverse complement strand
GTTACATTCGACATACACCTGACACGAGGTGATCAATACATAAATACTTCAATGGCGATTACAATATAAATCGTACATGATGAGTTGTAAAACGTTAATTTAACAAATTAAGCATCAAATCAATATACCTAAAAACTTAATTACTAACAATCTGGGTGCGCGCACGCGCACATACCTAGTGCACTGATAAATATGGAGGAAGCAGGGGAGGTTGGCGGGAAAATCAAAGTGGTGTGTGAGGCTTGGAAGCAAAGCAAAGAGTGGATTCACATATCTAATGCAGACTATTAAATTACCCCTCAAACCAAAACAAATATAGCGCCTCTACAAAATTGCCAAGTATACGCCCTCCCACGACATAAATTCATTTTTCTTTATTTTTTTCGAAAAATGTGTTTTATGCCGAAGCAGGACGCGAGTACAAGACGAAACAAAGAAAGCAAACACCGGATTGGATGGAAATTGTCATTTTATTCAATGACGAAAAACAATTTAATATATAGATAACTCAAAACGTGTAATGGGGCAACCACCCATTGATGTCGTTATATTAACTAAACATTTTATAGAATGGGAACATACGGTAAGGCTGCCCCTAAAGATTAAATTATAAAGAGTATATATAAATATATAAGATAAATATAGAGAATGA
>NW_022689033.1:81667-83249 GCF_011630105.1 Anneissia japonica | reverse complement strand
GATTGTAAATGATCGCATCCAATCAGTGATACTGAGCACCTTCTTCTTACTATTGTTCTCAACTCTCAATTGTTTGTCGACAATCGTCACTGAGGCCGTAGTGTCAAGATCGTTTATTATCAGTAATTTGAGATCAAAGTACACGTTGGTCCATATGTTGTTCTTTACCGCCAAAGGTACACTGTTACCTGGGGCTATCGAGTCCGTCATTGACAATGTGATGGAAGGAGCATTTCCTTCACCTTGAAAGAGGTCTTCTACTAGAGACACTCGCGTCCTGTGACGCACCCTCTTGTGTTACTGTAAAGTTTAACCACTGGACTCTCCATCCTTCAGAATTTTAGCTACTTCCGCTGCCACATTAACGTAGCCCACTTGAACCTCCGGTTCGGCCCGTGGTTGTTGGACCAGTCTCTTGGGAGCCGCATCCTTAGATACTGAACGGCGTTTAGTAGCAGCTTTTGGCGTTGTATCTGAAGAGAGTAATCGAAGATGATACGAAGTTCTAGGAAATGAAATTTCCATTGTGATTATCAACAAACACCTCCCTGGAGGCAAAAGCAAATACACCATTAGGCAAGATGGTCAATGGAAACATAAACATGCCCGTAAGCAAAATGCCATTGGGCAAACATTGCCGTAGGCAAAAACCATCCACAGGCAAAATTCCCGTAGGCAAATCATAAATTATGCCTCATTCAAAACATTGCTATCTTGGGCAAAATATGCCGATAGGAAAAAACTCTGACCTTAAGCCAAAACATGACTGTAGGAAAACATAAAATATGCCTTAGGCAAAACATTCCTATCGTGCGTAGAATATGCCACTAGGCAAACATGACCGTAAGCCAAAACATGCCCGTAGAAACAATTTCGGAGATAAAACATGCCCGTAGGCAAAACATGCCAGTAGGCAAAACCATGCCCGGAAACAGAACAGCCGTAGGCAAACTTCTCCGAGGTAAACCTTTCCGTAGGAAAGGCATGCTCGAAGGCAGAACATGCCCGAAGGCAAAACATATCCATAGGTACAACATGCTCATATGCACAACATGCCCGTACGGACAAACTTGACAGGAGGCAAATAATAAGTATCAATATACAAAGCGCATACACAATAAATATACATAGGCTATATATATAGGCTATATACATATACACCTACACCCATATATGCATATACACATACATACACATAATACGTGTATATATATATATATTATATATTATATAATAGAGGCGATACAAGAATTACATGTAATATTGATTTGAAAACAGACAGACATGTTATATGATGATATATTCCTCTTTAATTTAATTTTCCTAGTTCTTTACTTCATTTATTTATTAATTTTTTCCCATTTTATTTATTTTATGTCTATATTTTCTTCTTTTTTTTTGAGTTATTTATTTTTATTTATTTATTTATTTCGGAGATAAAACATGCCCGTAGGCAAAACATGCCAATGGGCAAAACCATGCCCGGAGACAGAACAGCCGTGGCAAACTATGGCTATGTTCACACACACGGCGTAAGGCTGGCTTAAGCATGGCGTAGCGTACGCCTTTGTGTGTGAACTAG